>NW_020954610.1:34068834-34081313 GCF_900497805.2 Vombatus ursinus
ATGAAATTTCTTTGACCTGTTCTGAATTCCTCAAAAGTTCAAACTGTTACAGACTTAGAGGAATGCTAATTTATTCTGAAAAAAATATGTTGTTCTTTTAAACTTGTTGCATTAAAAATTATTCATTCTTTAAGTGGTGTTTAATTTTTAATTGGAAAAATCTTTTTAATTTTTTTTTCTCTTTTCTCCTTCCCTTTCCCTATCCTCATCCATGACTGGGTCTCCCTACCTTGCCCATGCGACTGGAAGTGTATTGGTCACTTAGTGTCTGATCCCAATATTGATCAGCAGTGCTTTGTTTGGACTCCAGATAGTTCGCCCTGCCTTAAGCAGTCCAGTGGTCTCTTCTATTTGCTCACAATATTGGTGCTAGACTTAGTACAGGCACCCGATCAATTTTAGCCCACTGCGGTTTAGAATTCCCAATGTCAAGTGATTCTCCAGCTTTAGCCTCCTCAAGTAGCCACGGAATTACCATACCCAGATAAAAAATCATTTTCCTAGATTACTTATTAATGTAATCCAGAAAATATCCTTGGGTATATCCAACACTATTCTATGGATTAAAAATATTACTCCATCTTCTTAGCATCAGTTCCTAGGATGACCAGAGAAGAGATTCAGTGAAAAGAGCATCTCAGTAGGTCACTAAGTTCATTCTGTTGCCTCTGGGCACTAATAAAATGACCTAAAAAGAGGACTCTTCTTTTTCACAAAACCTTCAAGGAAATTGGTATAATTTATTTCAGTATTCTACTGTAAATAAAGTTTCTCTAAAGATGGAAGTTATTTGTTTTCTATAGTAAAGGATGCTTTAAATATGAGAAGAAAAATGCCACATTTCTCTTTATTTTCTACAAAACATATCCTTTAATACATGAATACTGTTATATCACTAAAGATGAGTCTTCATGTTACTGCTTGTTTTGAAAGATTCTACAATATAAATGACTCCCTTCTTTAAAAGGCTCATCTGTTTTGCATTTAGAGGGAGTTTAAACACCACTGGGAGATGTTAGAATGGGAGTTGTACTTAAATTGATTCATGTGTGCTTCTCTTCCTGTAAAATGATTCTGTAAGCAGGTTTTTCTCAACATCAAAAGGCAACACTGAACCCAACAGCACAGGGCTTGAATCATGTGGAATATAATTTGTGGTCACAGTAAAGAAATGAAGGAAGTTATCCTGCTTCATTGCATCCTCATAGGTTTAAACAAGTAGGGAACAACAGTAGGCCTATATTTCTGTTTAAGTCAGAGAAATATGTATTAACTGAAATCATATATTAACTGAACTTTTATGTATCATTGAACTGAATAGAATAATATTTTATGCTTGGAATTATTAAGCTTATGTAATGAGTATAATTAGGTGAAACTGCTGGACCAACTCTGGCTATAGTGCACCCCATGGAGCATGCCTGGAGCTCGACCCCTTCTCGAAACACATGTGCTGTTCTTGGAACTAGGCCCCTACTGGTGGAGATATACAGATTGTTTCAAAAGTCTTGGTGCAGTTTTAAGTTATAAAAGCTTAAAACTGCACCGAGACTTTTCAGGACACCCTATATTTATCTTGGCCGTTTTTGTGCTGACTCAATGCTGAAACACTTGGTGCACTGAGTTGACACATTTATCCTTTGGCCTCTATGGTAGCAGCAGGAGGAAGGGGCAGCATCAAAGAGGCCTCTGAGTAAAGAAGAGCCACCCATACAGTAGATCTTAAAATGAGTGACCCTACCCTCTGATGTTATTTCTTCCTATCTCTACCATATGTGGCATGTAATCAACTCCTCTCTGTGATTACCTCACTTTGGCAGAAAGGGTTAGTACTTGCACACAGAAGCCAAAGTAAGGACTTGGGTGAGCTGCATCCTCAGCTGCTTGCTCCCTCTCCTTCTTGTGTTCCTTCTCTGTTCTGCCCAGGCGCAGGACAAACTATTATCCTGAGATGGACATTTTCTACCCTTGTAGGCATCCTTATGAATTCAAGAACTCGAGAGTCCTGTGTACTTTAGTCAGTGCCACCTCTATGATGGGCAGTTCCCCCTGCAGTTACTACAGGGCATTAGGAGTAACCCGAAGTCTCACCTAGTTTGCCAGAAGAAATGGACTTTGAGGGAAATGGTACAGAGCTAGAAATTCTGATTTGTCAGTCCCACAAAATGATTCATGTTTTAATGTTTTAAGTATCAACCCCTCGGAAGGTCATAATCAATCAATCAGCATTTATTAAGTACCTACTAATCTAATAATAGTTCTAAATTATTGCTTCATGTTTAAGTATTTGTCAATGTCCATTTGTGAGTCTGTGTGTGTGTGTGTGTGTGTGAGTGTGAATGTGTCTGGCATTTCTTTTTATGAAGGAAATAAATAGTTACTAATTTCCTAATTTAAATTGTACAATTAAGCATCTTTTTACTCACCTTCTGGGGAGACTTGAAAAATGAGCCAAATCTAAGCTTTAAGTGATTTTTCCCCAGAACTCCAGGCTGGATTGTAAAGAACCAGAAAAAGTTCCTAACCTTTCTCGTTAGAGGCCAAGCTAAACCTGGTCTGCATGTATGGGAACAGAACTTTGGAATACTTATAGAAGGGAAGCTTTCCAGCCACCCTGAGTCCAGAAACAAGTTGTGTTGCTAGACTATGAAATAAACATTCAATTCTATGTTTTCTAGAGGCACAGGAGGAGGATGTGTTCAGTTTGAATGAAGCAGAGTTGTAGAGGATTTGATGAATTCACTTTTTGGATGGAAGAGGGAAGGAAGGAAACAAGTCCCTACTATGTACCAGGCACTATAATTATTTCTTTGATCTTCAGACAACCCTGAGAGATAGTTATTGTTTTACATTTGAGAAAGCTGAGTCAGACAAAGGTTAAGTGACTTGCCCAGGTTATAAAAGAAGTAAGTGTCTGACGCTGGATTTAAACTTAGGTCTTTTTGACTCTAGGCTCGGTATTCTATCCACTGCACCATCTAGATGCCTCTAGAGGAGCACTTAAGTAATATTGATTCTACGGCCAATAAGAGAGTATCGTGTATCACTTTAGCACATTATCTGTGGAATTTATATCTTCCAGAGCAGGAATTCTGAGTCTTTTTTGTCTGCCATGGACCCCTCTGGCAGTCTGATGAATCCTATGGACCCTTTCTTTCTTAAAATAATACTTTAAAATCTCTAAAACAAAATAGGATTATAAAGGAAGCCAATTATATTGAAATAAAAGCCTGACTTCTTCTATAGCTCCTGAATTGTGTAGTTCTGCAAACTCAGACTAATATAGAGAACTCTAGGTGTAATATAATCACAGGTTTGTTTTTTTTTGTTTTTTTTTGAGGAGTAGTGTTTGGAGGACAGTAACTTTTCCTATTATGTAAAATATTTTTAGAAGTCAAAATATCTGGTGTTATTGCAGTCTGTATTCTCAGGCTAATCTTTTGGTCTAATATGATATGATGAGTAATTTAATTTTTCTCATGCTTCTGCTCTGCACTTCCTTCTTCCAGATGGGATAAGACCATCTTTTTTCAATCACTTGGCTCACCCTTTCTCTGAACTCTGTTGTTCAAAGGTATGTAGTGGGATTGCTGTCACTAGCCTCATTCCTCTATCTTATTCCACTGTTTTGCTTTTCTGAAGTAGGAAATGTTTCCTGTCTTTTTATTATAGAGGTATTGTGGATTATTGTCATGTAAAGGCTATCTGAAAGAAAAGAACATTAATGAAACATTTTTTAAAAATTCATAGAAGGGAGCAGAAGCAAGGTCAGAAGTCACAAACAGGGTAATATTAGTAGTCTTAAATGTAATATACATTAAAATCTATGTAATAGAGGTTCATAATTTCAAATACAGTCCTTTTTGTATTTTAAAATGTTGATGTTTATAAATCAATTTATGATTAACAAAGAAAATTTTCCCAAAAAGGCTATATGAGTAGCATTATCAGATTCCCACAGTTATCCTAAGAGTGATAAAATAAGTGGAAATATCCACTTCTAAATTCCTGAGCAAAGAATATACACTTATTCAGTCAGTTCATATTTGTGTAGCATTTATTGTATGTGTATCCTCATCATGCTAAGCATGGTAGGGCATAAAAAAGTATAGAAGGCATAGACTTGGTCTCAAGGCATTTATTTACTATGTAGTTTAGACAGACAAGACATTTACATGAAACAACTAGAGATGAATACAAAGAAGTTCGTAAGGTTAGAATGTACTAGTTCTATTAGTTTGGAACCATTGTTTCTGTAATAGTATCGGCTACAAGATCAGAGGTTTGATTGTAGGTATCTCACCACCTCTATGGGCATTGGAATGACAGAAAAGCAGACAGCTTTTTTGGGGGGGCGGTAGGCAATGGGGTTAAGGGACTTGCCCAGGGTCACACAGCTGGTAGGTGTTATGTGTCTGAGGCTGGATTTGAACTCAGGTCCTCCTGACTTGAGGGCTGGTGTGCTATCCACTGCACCACCTAGCTGCCCTAAGAGGACAGCCTTTATTGAAAATACTATATTAAAGGTAAGAGTAAACACAGAGTAGGTATTGTTTCTTCACTGTTTCTGAAAATAGATACATTATGTGTGTGTGTGTGTCTGTGTGTGTGTGTCTGTGTTTGCTTCTCAAAAACACTATGAGGTAGGTACTGTTATTATTTTCATTTTGCAGCTGAGGAAACTGAGACAAACAGAGATTAAATGAGTTATCCATAGTCACACAGCTAGGAAGAGTCTGAGGTTGGATTTGAACTCAGATCTTTCTGACTCCAGGCCCAGCACTCTATTAATTGTATCTGTTTAAATAAAACAAACCTCCATATTGACCATACCCAAAGAAATATTTATGTCATTCTGTACTTTGAGTCCTTCCCCTATCAGAAAGAGGGTAGTATGTTTCATCAGTCCTCTAGACCATTACAGTGATCAGAGTCCTTAATTCTTTCAGGGTTTGTTTTTCTTGTGTTATTGTCATTTTATAAACTATTCTTTTGGTTCTATTTACTCCACTCTGCAGCAGTTCATATAAATCTTCCCAAATTTCTTTTTGAAACCAACTCCTTAATCATTTCTTACTGTATAATAATATTCTATAATATTTATATATCATAACTTATTTTTCATTTATGAACACTTTCTTACATTCCAAATTCTTTGCAACTTCAAAAAGAGCTTTACATAGTTTTGTACAATCTTAGAGTTTGTTTTCCTTAGGACTAATTAGTCCTTTAATCTTCTGTTGATGCTGTTCAGTCACATCCAACTTTTCACAATCCCATGGACTATAGCATGCCAGTACTGTCAGTGGGGTTTTCTTGGCAAAGATACTAGAGAAGTTTGTCATGTCCTTCTCCAGCGGATTAAGGGAAACAGAGATTAAGTGACTTGCTCAGGGTCACACAGCTAGCAGGTGTCTGAGGCTGGATTTGAACTCAGATTTTCTTGATTGCAGGCCCAGTGCTCCATACACTGAGCCACCTAGCTGCCTCCTCCTTTAATCTTTACTTCCTCTGTCCCCCTTTCCCTTTTCCTTTTTATTTCCCTGCTGAGTGAAATGTTTTCCTGTATCCACCTACGTGTGTATAGTCCTCCCTCCTTTGACCAATTCAGATGATAGCTAGGTTCAAGTGACTGTTGCTTCCTTTCACTACCCTCTCCTTATTTGTGTAGATGTTCTCCTGTGCACCCTGATTATGTGGGGTAATTTTCCTTAAACTTCCTTTGGTCTGCAACCCCTCCATTGTGTTCCTCTTCCTTTTTCTTTCCATTCATCTCTTAAGATCATCAAGACAGAGCAGAACTACATCCAGGCCTTGACTAATTAGATTCTCTTTATGAACCATTATAGGGTTTAGAGGGGACCTTTATATCATTTACCCATATTTGAATGTAAGTAGTTCATCCTTGTTTTGTCTATTATATTGTTTATTTGTATTAACCTTTTTATGTTTCTCTAAACTCCTGTGTTTGAACTTCAAAGTTTCTATGAAGCTCTAGTCTTTTCGTCAGGAATGCTTGAAAACCCTCTATTTCATTAAAGATCTATTTCTTCCCCTGTACCATTATGCTTAGTTTTGCTAGATAAATTATTCTTGAGTATAGGTCTCTATCCTTTGCCCTTTAGAATATTGCATTCTATGTTTTCTGCTTCTTTATAATATAGGCTGCTAAATCCTATGTGATCCTGACTGTGGTTTCCCATTATTTGAATTCTTTCTTTTTGGCTGCTTGCAATATTTTTTTTTCTTTTCTCTGGACTTTGGTGGAATGTTCCTGGGAGTTTTCATTTTGCGGTTTCTTTCAGGAGGTAACCAGTGGTTTCTTCCCCTTTCCACTTTGGTCTCTGGTTCTAAGAGATTTGAGCAGTTTTCATTCATAATTTCTTAAAATAAGATAGTCCAATGATCATTAATTTTTTCTCCTCAATCTGTTTTTGAGGTCAGTTATTTTTGCTGTAAGATACCTAACATTTTCTTCTATTTTTCAGTCTTTTGACTTTGTTTTAATATTTCTTATTGCCTAATGGAGTTATTGTCTGCTGCCCATTCTAATTTTTAGGGTGTTTTTGTTTTTTGGCAAGGTTTTGTACTTCTTGTACAACTCATTAATACCCTTTCTAATTCTTTCTTCAATAGCTCACATTTATTTTCCAATATAAATTGTACATGATGTTGGAAAATGAGTAGCAATAGAATCAGCAGTCAATAATAACAGTCAATAAACATTTATTAAGGACCTAGTACGTACCAGGCACTGTGCTAGGTCTGGGGATACAAATATAATAAAAGAAAGATAGCCCTTGCTCTCTAGGTGCTTACAATTGAATGGAGGAAGACAACACAGAAAAAGAAACTGGAAAATGGGCGTGGATGATGACACATCAAGCATCTTGTTCCATGGAGTTGAAATTAGGCAGTGATGCAGGTGAAGAGTAGAATGGGCTGGAATTCCAGTTTCTGCTCTCTATTAAGGAAAGCATTGGGAGGAATTTAGTACTCCACTTTCCAACTTCCCAATCAGAGGGGAGAAGAGGCTGAGGGAGATGGTATCCAGTGTTTGAGTTAGCCACATAATGATAAAATCAGAAGTGATCAGCTTATCCTGGGAAGGACATCTTGTTCCATGGAGTTAAGACCAGGCAGAGCTGCAGTTTGATTGCTGCCCTCCTAGTCTGAGCTCTGCAAGTTTCTGACCTGGACTTCTGACCTGAGCAAGAGTAGATTCTGTTGAATTCAGCCACTGTCATCCAGTTCTACTGTTTTAGAGTGACAGATCTGCTGGTTCCCCTTTGGTCTAGGATTCTTCCCTTGGTTATTTCTCTGCAGGTTTCAGATTAGGTTAGAGGCTAGAATTGAGACCCTGCTCTGCTCCAGGGATCTGAGCTACATTTCTGCTGCTGTCTTCTGAACTTTTTTCTTGTTCAACTGCTCCTTACTCCTGGGAGCAAGTCCCTTGCAAGCATTATATGTAATAGGGATAAACTGGAGGACTTTACAATAAGATCATGAGTAAATCAAGAGTGTCCATAATCAGCATTACTATTTGATATAATGCTAGAAATGTGTAGTAGGGATAGCAATTAGACAAGAAAAAATAGAAGGAATAAGTATAATCAAAGACAAAATAAAAATATCACTTTTTATAGATGATGTGATACTCTACATAGACATCCCAAAAGAATCAACTAAAAATTTAATTGAAATAATACTTTTAGCAAAGTTGCAGGATAGAGAAATTTAATTGAAAATAACTCTAGAAGGAATAAACTACTCAGGAGTCTAACTACTACAATATGCATGCTGTTTAGGGAAATACAGACCTAAGTAATTGGTGTAATATTAATTGCTCATAGGTAAGTTGTTTCAAAATAATAATAATGATAATAATACCCAAATTAAATTACTTGTTCAGTGAAATATCAATCAATTAATGTACAGAGCTAGAACAAGTAATAATGAAAGACTTCCAGGGGAACAAAAGATCAAGAATCTCAAGAGAATGAAAAAAAGTGGGAAGGAAGGAAGACTAGTAATATGAGATCCCTAACTATTCTGCAAAGCAGTAATCATTAAAACAATTTGTACTGGTTAAGAAATAGAGAGGTACATAACACAGAGAAGCAAACAAACCTAGTAGCTTAGTCTTAAATATATGTAAAATTCCAAGCTACTAGAGTAAGGACTCACTATTCAATAGAAACTTGCTGGGAAAACTGGAAGGCAGTACCAAGATTGGCTCCAAAAGGATGTATGACCTATAGACAAAAGACATTAAATTAGAGGCTCAAAGAAGAACTTACTTTTTAGAAATATAGGTAGGGAAGAATTCATGACCAATCAAGAGGCAGAGATGCTAAAAAATAAAATAGACACTTTTGATTATACATTTTAGAATCTTTTCACTAACTAAAGCAAAGAAACTAAAATTGTAAGTGAAAGTTTACTAGGAATAACATTTTTGTAACAGATTTCTTTGATGAAGGTCTTATATACAAAATATGAGTAAGTAATTCAAATTTTAAGAATAAGAGACATTTCCCAGTTGATAAATCATCAAAAGATATGATAAAATAGTTTTCATGGAAGAAACCTATGTTGTCAACAGTGATATGAAAAAATATTCCAAGTCACTAATGCTTAGAGATACATAAATTAGAGTAGCTGAGGTTTGGCCTCATATGCACCAGGTTAGTAAAGATTCCAAAAAAGGGAAAATGACAATTCTTGGAGGGGCTGCATGAAAACAGGCATACTGTTGGGCAAAAAATTAATACAGTCATTCTGGAAAATAATTTAGCAATATGCCAAAAAGTCAGTAAACTGTGCACATTTATTGACCCAAAGATACTACTAGTAAGCCTATGTACACCAAAAAGATGAAAGAAAAAGAAAAGTAACTTATATGTATAAAAACATTTATAAGCAGCTCTTTTTGGAGTTATAAATAACTGGAAAATAAAGGGCTTTCTATTAATTGAGGAATGCCTGAACAAATTATGCTATGTAAATGTGATAGAATACTATTTTAATGTAAAAAATAATAAAGGGGTTGGTTTCAGGAAAAAAAAACCCAAACCTGGGAAGACTTACATGAACTGATAGAGAATGAAGTGAGCAGAACCAGAACAGTTTACTCAGTAACAAGAAAATTAGAAACACAAACATCTTTGTGAGTCTTAAGAACTCTGATCAGACAATGGCCAACAACAATTTTACAGGACCCATGATGAAGTATGCCAGCCACCTCCTGACAGAGAGATGATGAGCTTGAGATGCAGAATGAAACATATATTTTTTTCACCTAGCCAATGCAGCTATTTGTTTTGTAATATGGATATTTGTTAAAAGGCTTGGTTTTTCTTTTTTCCTTTGAGGAACAGAGAAAATGAATCCTTATGAACCGAAAAAAAATTTATTTTAAAGACCTCTTTTTAAATACTGAAACATTGATTTGAATTAGGGCAATATGCAGATAATTTTTAGTGCTCTATGTTATGTTTTAATATCTTTCTACATTAGCCTTATTCCCTCCATTTCTTTTATGAGAGGAAAAGGTTGGGGAAAAGTTTATATGTCAAAGACTTTTAGTACTAGATAACTCATGATGGAATACTTCTGGCATTTGGAGGGAGAAATTCGGATATGAGGTGTTGTGGGGAATGAGGCAATGTGAAATGCAATAGCAATTACTAGTTACTGAAGTTTGAAAAAAAGAAAAAGTCCTGAATTGTGGTGTGCCACTGTATATAATTTAGGTCAACTTGTATAAGTTTTTCAGAACCAAAATTAACAAACTTGTGGTTACTCAATGCATTCATAGAGTCATTAGAAAGTTGTTTTGTTGTGCAGCAGATTTAATTTCTATATTTCAGATTATAAAGATGTGGCTCATTTTTTTAAGAGGAATTGAAAAAGCACCTTTTTTCTTGAAGATTGTGTAAAACTTACCTTTTTTACCATTTCATCTATACTTTTCATCATTGAAACATTATTTTGCTTATAGGATATGAGGAGCTATGTGTAGATGAAATAGACAGCTGACTTGGGTGCAGGGTGGGGCAATAAGCAACACTACATATACATATAAAATGCACATCTTTATGAAGTTATACAATTATGCACTCTATTTTGTGATAAATTGTCCCATTAATAGAATGCTAAAAGCTCTGTTGGATGGTTATATTTAAGACTGTGAGTTCCCTAAGGGTAGAGACTGTTTTTTGACTCTTCTTTGTTTCCCCATCTCTTAACAGAATGCCTGGCACATTGCAGGCACTTAATAAATGCTTGTTTACTTGATTTATCTAATTCTAATTCTACCCCCCCTACTCCCACCCATTCTTTTCCCTCTCAGAAGGTTAATTCAAAATCATCTGTTCTTTTGTACTCTCCAACTTCTTTTATTTAGTTTTTTTTCTTTTTTGCACCTTTTTCAAAGGATTTCTTTACCTTGTGTTCTTGATTAATTTTCTTCTTGTTCTATCTAGTCTGAACTTTTATTCTTTGATTAATGGTTTATATAATTATCTTCTTAATTCTTCTGTTTCTCATCAAATTAAAGTTGTGATGAAGTGGATAGAGGACTAGACCTGGAGTCAGGAAGACCTGAGTTAAAAGCCAGCCTCAGAAACTTACAGCTGTTTGACTCTGGTCAAGTCACGTAATCTTTGCCTGCCTTAGTTTCCTCAACTACAAAATGGGGATAATAATAGAACCTACCTCCCAGGATTGTTATGGATCAAATGAGATAATAATTGTAAAGTGTTTGGCACCATGCCTGGCACATAAGTACTATGTAAATATTAACTATTATTATTTTTATTGTAATTATTATTATTAATTACTGTTATTGCCTTTGTAGATCTTCTCCCATTGTCCCCCTCCTCCCCCATTTTCTTTTCTATTGTGTGTATTCATGAAGGAGATAATGAGGAGAGAATTGCTGCATAGTAGCAATTACTCTGAGCCCCAAAGTGTGAGATCCAATTCTGCCCCCTGCAGTCTATGTTAGCATTCTCCTTCACATTTGCCTTACATTTTCCTCTCTGCATTCCCGTCCTCACAGCTTTCTGTTTGTGGGTTATTTCTAATTTCCTTTCTTCTAGGACAGGATATTGTCAATGGAGGCATAACGTTCTCAGTAGAAGCATTCTTCTTATGTACCAATTGTCCCCAGATTATGTTCATTATAAGGTCCCAATCTCCCTTTGCAGGAGTATAGCTCTTCATCCCATGGAAGTACACTCCTCTGGTAGTGGCACCTCTGCCACTAATCGGTTAAGCTCTTCCCTTTCTCCCTCTTCCCCTATTTCAAACTCTCCATTTTGTCCTTTTTCCCATTCTACCATAGCTCATATTTTCTCTGAGACACTATAGAAGTTATTTTCACTTTTTGTTTTTTGCACAGGGACTTAAGATACATCACATTCCCTTCTATCCTCTATCTCCCTATTTATGCATGCTTCCATTCTGTAATTTATTCCCATGGAATACATTGATTCACCTGTGGAAGTTGTGGGTTTTAGTCCTAGGTGTTTCAGGACTACTCCTCAAACTGTTACTTCTTTATTTCTTTAAATTCTATTTTCATTTATATCCACTGTGAACTCACAAAAAATCTTAATCTTCCCTTTGTATGTTTTAAACCTGTATGGTCAGTCTTTTAAAAAAAAATCTCTAGAAGATATATAATCAAGTTTCAGGCTTTATTATTTGTATTATTTATTAGGCTAGAAGCTACAACTAAGACTTTACTCACTTCTGAAGTCTGAGCCACACTGCTGTTGCATTCTTCTTACCTTGCTCCTTTCTAGGTACACCTCCTAGGTACTCCTCTGAGACTGCTTTTCACACCAGAATGTCATTCCTAGGCACAGACCTGTGCCTGAGATAGCTTCAGACTACCCTCAATCTGTGACCAGGAAATGGACTATGATTTAGCTGACCATTTGTCACCTGTTTCCCACACCCTTCATGAGATTATGGCGCCCTGATATGAGTCTAGGACTTCCTCTTGCCTTGGTGCACAGTCTCTCCTTATTCTAGAGTCCTTCTGGTAGTGTATGGTTGGCTAAACCCCCTAGAGGCCTGTAGACCTCTATGTCTTTTGCATTATACTTACCTTGCCTGGAAAATTGACTCACTGTGATTTTTCTCCATTAAGAAATTTGGTTCAGTGAATTTTCGAGATCTGTTTGGTAGAGTTTGTGGTCAGGTATGTCATTGTATCCATGCCTGATACTCAGACTTCTTGGTTCTACTCTCACCATTATCTGTTATCACCATTATTCTATTAGTTCTTCTCACCATTCTTTGTTCCACAGATACATTTTTTTGTTAACATTGCATTTTGTATCTCTTAATTTCTTCAAAGTATTCTTATAGTCATTTTGAATAGACCATTCTTTTCTGTAAGGTTCTACTTGGAATTGCTATGGAATTAATCTTTTCTGGATTTACCTTTTGGTTCTCTCAGTTCC
>NW_020954610.1:34081323-34321578 GCF_900497805.2 Vombatus ursinus
AGTTTCTGCAAGAATTACTGGGTTTTGACACAATCTCTTGCTTAGTCAAGTTAAATTTTTGCCTTGGCTCTTTCTCTGTGTTTTTTCTTTCATGTTTCTGAAGTTGGAGTTGGCTGAGTCCCTTGCTGTGAACTTGACAACAGCCCAGTCATCGAGTTTGGGAATGGAAAAGCCTATGGGAAATGCATTGGGAAATGTTTAATAGGTTAGGAGAAATAATAGGATGATATATCTAGGGGTGATCACAGTTAACAAGTGCAGAGATAAAATCCTTCTTCTCTGGTTCCACCACATGATCTATTGTAGAGTGTTGCATGTCAATCTGGGAGTCACATGCCTAGAGATGATAATTAAACAGTGTCACAAAAACTCAGAGAAGAATGAATATCTAGGAGAAGATGGTAGCCCAGCAATCAGCCTATAATGAGTATTTATTAAGTGTCCATTCAGTGTCAGATGCTGTTCTGGGCATTGAGGATACAGTGAAACATTTCTTGCTGTAAAAGAACATGCAATCATTTAGGGGAAATAACAATTATCATATAAGCATATATGTAAAAACATAAAGTAATTTGAGAAGTCATTAGCTAGGGGGAGGATCAGGAAAGATGTGACTCAAGTTGGTCCTCTGTTCATTTTGGTTTATTTTGGAACAAAAGGAAACCCTTGTCAATCAGTAGTTAGTAAAAGCAGGTTTACTTAACCATAGTCAAGAAAGGATATTAAGCAAGGTTACTTTAATATATAGCTTGAGCAAATGCATCTCTTTCATTTCCATATGAAAATGTGTCTGGTCAACAGAAAGATGTAGCAGTTTATGTGGTTTTGGGACATTGCCAAATCTAGGTGGCATTGACTACATGTGGATGGGCCTTTTATACTCTTTAATGACTAGGAAGTTACATTAACATGGCCAGAGGTTACCAAAAAGTTACTTTAATAGAGCTGTACCTTGAGTCTTAGTGTCCTCAGTCAATCAAGTCCCAGAGATTGTTCCCTGGGTACAGATCAGAAGGATGGTACCAAATCCTTGACATTTTAGAAGCCTCTTTGGAGATTTTGCCTCCTTCTATCACAGGGGCTCAAAAAGACTCTTTCTCACCTTTATCCAGGGACTCAGGACTACCACTAAGTCAGCTAGAGAACTAACTTTCTTCTAAGTAAATATGGATTCACCATAGTTATATTTTGACAGTTTCACCTCACACATGCAAGAAAGCAAAAATCTTAATAGAGATCAGTCAGTAGGGAAGAGTGAAATGAAGCAGTCATCACTAGCTTCTCCAGCAACTAGTCAAAGAAGACTTAAGATATCTAAGGAAATGAGAAAGGAATTGGAAAGGGGTTCATTTGAATCTCACTTAAAACTGAAATGGTCAATGTCACACAGAAACATTGTTGTAGAAGTACATCCAACTCACCAAGCAAACAGGAAGAGGGAAAAGTGGAAAATAACCTGAAGAGTATATTCAGGAAAGGATTATTCTTTAACAAAACAAACCCTAAAATCATAGGCGGAATTGTAAAAAAGGGTTTAAAAGGAAAGAAAAGGGTAAGAACCTGTGATAAAGAGGGGGCAGGGCTAAAAGAGAAAAAAAACATAAGATAATAGAGAGGATATAAATGCAATATTGATCATGACTGTGAATGTGAATGAGATGAACTCACCCATAAAATGGAAGAGGTTAAAAGATGATTAAAAAGCAGAATCTAACAATATGTTGTTTATGAGAAACACACTTAAAATGTAAAAACACACAGTTAAACTAAGAGGTTGGAGCAAAATCAGGAATAGCAATCGTGATCTCAGAAAAAGAAGCAAAAAAATAGATAATTAAAAGATTAAAAAAAAGAAATTTACATTTTGCTGAAAAGTATCTTAGGCAATAAATTTCAGTAGTTAACATGCATTTAATGGAATAGCATCTAAATTTTAAAGAAGGAAATGTTAAACAAGTTATTGGGATAAATAGACAGTAGAACCTCATTGTACCCCTTTAATACTTGTAAAACTTTAATAAAAAATTTCAATAGATAAGTAGTTAATGACCTGAGCAGGGTTTTAGCAAAGCAAGATATAACAAAACTCTAGCAATTACTGAATATGAATACAAAAAGAGTATTTCTAAGCTGGCCCATTTACATTAATTGACTCTGTATTGGGGTATGAAAATCTTAGAAACAAATGTGGAAGAGCAATAATATTAAAAAAATATCCTTTACTGACCTTACTGCACTAAAATTTATATTTAATAAAGTATCATTTAGTCAACTGGCATTCAGTAAGTGATAACTATATGCCAAGCACTGTGCTAAGTTCTAGGAATACAAATACAAGTAGGAAGACAGTCCTTGTCCTTAAGGTGATGACTTTCTAGGAGGTGGAGAAGATGACAATACATAAAAAGAAGTGAAAAAGTGGGTGTGATAAAAGTACCCAGCTCAGTGGTATAATAGAAGAAGTCTTGACTGTAGCCTGGAGAAAAATGAGACATAGATAGAATGGGAGCCTTCGTAAATTAGAGATTCTATTTTTATCTGTTGATAAAAGGATAAATACTTCATTGGATATGAATATCTTAATCTTAACATTTTGGTGGGTCAAAGAAAAATCACAGAATTAACATATGGTTTCATTAAAGAGAATGACAATGAGATAACATGCCAAAAATTTTCATATACAACCATGGCAGTCTTTAGAAAATTTATATATCCAAATACTTTCAACAAAAGAGTGAAACAACAAATGAAAGAATAGGACTTGCAACTTTAAAAAAAACTCCAGAAAACCAACAAATTTTAAAACCCAATTGAGCACAGAAATAGAAATCCTGAAAAACAGAAGAAATTAATAAAATTTAGAATAAAAAACTTTTTAAAGAAAAAAGAAATAGACAAATCATTAGCTAATTTGATTAAAAATAAAGGAAAAATACCAATATCAAACATGAAAAGGAGAATTCATAACAAATGAAGAAATTAAGGATATTAAAAACTATTTTGTCCAACTGTATGCTAAGAAAACTGACAACTTAAATGAAATGGATATTTACAAAAATATAAAATACCTAGTTTAAAGGAATGAGATATTTGATTTAAACAATCCAATCTAAGAAAAAGAAATTGAACATATCGTAAGTTATCTTAGGAGGAGAGAGTGACCAAGACTAGTTAGATTTACAAGGGAATTATATCAAATATTCAAAAACAATGCCTCTATTTCATTGTGCTCTAGACACCTTCTCCAGCTTCTTGCAACTCCTCAGGTGTTGCATGATCCACACCTAACTGAGAAGGAGGTAAACTTTCTTGAGTCCCTGGGCATACATTCCATTGCATCTTCTTTAGGCTCCTACACCATTTCACCAGCTATCTTCCTCCACCCTCATCTTCTCCCACCCTGTCCCTAGTTTTTAATTACACACAGTTGCCTGATTCTTTGGGAAGGCTCCATATTGAGGTTAGGCCCCTATGGACAAAGATAACCAACCTGAACATATTCCTTAATGATTAACACATTCCTTAATGATTAACATATTGCAATCTAATCATACTCTCTACATGTAAGTGATTCTGAGCTCCAGGTTGTCATTGCTCAAAATCCTCTTTTCCATCTTCCCTGACCACTCTCTTCTGCTCTTTCCTTAACCCTTCTCCCAACATCGCATCCTAAAGGTACCCACCTCTTCCATTGTGTTCTATGGAATGCTTGCTCCATAGGTAACAAACCAGCTTTCATCTTAAACTTTTTTTCTTTTCTCACTCCTTCTGTCTTCTTTAATTCACTGAAATCTGGCTCTCTCCTGATGAAACAGCTTCTCTGGCTACCCTTTCTACTCTGGTAATACTTCCACTCAAATCCCTGACACATTGTTTTTGGTAGGGAACTTGCAATACTCTTTCTTCCCCTTTGCTATTTCCAAGCTCTCCCTCTATTACTATAAATACGTATTTATCACTCAATCAAGATTCTGGTAGCTATTATCTACCAACCTCTAGAACAATGAGTTTAGTGCTGAAAGTCTTTCCCTCTCCCAATTTTCCTGCCTTCATGCTAAGTGGCCTTCAACATTCATATTGATATTCCCTCAAGCATCCTAAACTCCCAGTTCCTTAACTTACTCATTTCCCATGATCTATTTCTGCATTCCTTCTCAGCTATACACAATAGGATTTTCCATTTATTATGAATTCTCTTTTTTCAGTTTTCATATTGATAATTTTTCTCTTTTCTTTTTAATTAACTACATACCCTCCACAACCATGTTCATGAACTCAGAAATTCCTTTTTCCAATGATATTTTGTTGTTATTCTACCTCTCCTCTGCCATGCAACCCCTAACCCCTAACCCTATTCTTTGTCCCCACTGTGACTTTCAATCTTGCTACCCTTCAGTTCTTTCCCAGGCCTTCAAGTTTTCACTGACTACACTCTCCTTCCTTGATCTCACGGTGAACCAGTTCAACTCAACACTGCCTTCTTCTCTTGAGTCCCTTACCCCTTTTCCTATTAAAATTTATCCTGCCTACTTTTAGCCATGAATTGTCGCCACCATCCCTTACCTTCCCTCCTACTCATATACTGCTGAGCAGAGCTAGAGAAAATCACCGAAGTGTTCTGACTAAATCCACTATAAATTTTTAATCTCAACTGGGCCCTCACTGCAACAAGGTGATCCTTTTACACCCTTCTAGTCAATTCATTGTCCCACTCATCGCAGTGATTTTTTGCCAAACTCTTTCATCTGTCCTGAAACCTCCCAAGTGTTCCTTTCCTCCCACTCTCAGCTGAATTTTACCTCATATTTCATTGAAAAAAAAAAGAGGCTCTCCCTACCACCTCTTGCTTTCTCAGTGAAAGAAATCAGTCTCTGTGGAGCAATAATTTGTTAAGCTTGTGCCTTTCTTATCATGAGTTCTCAAGTCTCTCAGTTCTACTCTCATTTTCTTATGTTATGGATCAGATATTTTAAAAAAAAACCCAATACATTCAAACCTCTTTCACGGACACTGCACTTCCTGCCTGAATTATTGCCTGATTCCTACTCACATCAACATAACCCATTTTATATGTGCTGTTACCAGCTCCAATAACTGCCCCTCATCCTTCTTGCAAGGTTCTAAAAGATGAGAGCTCTTTCTATAATTGCTTCCAGTTTAATTTCAGTTTCATTATTCTAGCAGTGCAATTTCTGTAGGATAGTCACCAACAACTAAGGAATGAAGGATCAATTGTAATGCTTTCCTTAGCTATATCCTCTAGTACTCTCTGAGCTAATTTATTTTGTGTTTTCTTCCAATGAGAAGACTTTCCATACACTATCAGAAGGACCATGGGGTTCCATGGTGATTTATCTGGTCATCTGAGCTCTCTGTGTTCTATATTCACATTACCCTTCTTCCACTAAAGCCAAGATATGTGGCATGATGCCATTTCATTCAGTTACTGACTACACCAAATTTGATGGGCTGGCAAGACTTAGGCTGGTTCCCTGTTAGTAGTATATGCTTAGCATTGGAACAAAATGAGGTACTTTTGATTCACCCAACAGTTAATAGTAGGATATTTACTTAGCTAGAGCCTAGAAAGGATATTCAACAAGAATACAATAACATAACAGGATTTGTAGATCTCTACAGTCTCCCCTGGCTTCTCATGGAAACTCATCTGGTCAGCTGGATAGGGTGTTGTGACTTATGTGGTTTTGAAACATTCTTTAAATCTGAAGGGTATCAACTTCACATGTGTGGACCTTTTTATGCCCTTAGGTAAACAGGAAATTATATGAGAATGGACAGAGATTATCAGGAAGCTTTGTTAAGGGGGATGCAACTTAAACTTTAGCCTCCCAAACTGATAAGGTTTTATCATCTTTCATGGAAAAATGTTAGCCTAACCCATGTTTCAGGGAGGGAGGGGGAATCCTTGTAGGCTTCATGTATAAATTGACATTTGAACTAAGCTTTCTGGGAAATTAGGTATTCTATGAGGCAATGGTGAAGAGAAGTCATTAACTGATACAGAGGTCAAGAAGTCTGAGCACTGAAAAAAAGCCTTTGGATTAGTCAAGTAAGAAATCACTGGTATCTTTGGAGAGTATAGTGTCAGTTGAGTAATGAAGTCAGTAACCAGATTTCAAACCAATGAAAAGTGAGTGGCAGAGTGTACATACAGCTTTTTCTAAGTTTGTTGTGAAAGAGAAGACAGAGATAGAATGAAGATTGAGAGAATCCTGAGGACAAATGAAAATTTTGTTAGTGATAAAGGAAATGGACCTTCCTGGAGGCATCCAAAATGAACTAATAGGGAGAGATTTAAGATTAGAAATAAGGTTAAGATGAATCCTGGGGTTGTGTGATGGAAGAAACAGTAGGGGATGGGATTAAGAGTACATATTGATAGGTTGACCTTATTAAGGGAAAATTCCACCTCTATATCAAATACTGCAGTAAAGAAAAATGGAATAGTAGGTGATATCAAAAGGTTTGAAATATAGAATCAGAGAAAAAGAGGGAGATCATGTCATATGACCTCTTTTTCCTTAGCCAAGTATGAAGTGAGGTCCTGCTGAGGTGGTAGAAGGTAAGGATGTGATGTTCAAAGTTTGAAAAGAATAGGAAAGTTTTAGATGAGCTATACCAATGTGGCAAAGAGTCTATTAATGAAGGGCAAAAGGCTTACCCTTTCTGTGAGGGAAGACCAAATTGAGATTAGGTAGTATACATTTGTAATGGTCACAGTGAGGTCACTCGTGTGGTTTCCTACAATACTATTAAGCAATACATGATTATGAATCAAAAAGGCAGATGGTGAGAGTAATTCAGGATTGAGATTTGGAATGGCTTGAGTGGTGGTAGGGCAAATGGGTAAGGGGTTTGAGAAAACAAAGAAGTTGAACTAGTTAACATGAGTCTGGAGAGCAGAAATGGTAGAAAGTGTGAAGCCAGTACAGGAATGGTGATGTGGTTGAATATTGAGAGATGCGCGGACAGTAGGTCATGGTGTAGATGAAGAACAGATTTAGAGGTAAGATAGATATAGATGGAATGATAGGAGGGTATGGTCAGAGGAATTTCAGAGTACTTAGTTAAATTTTATGATCATCTGTGTATAAACCTATACACAGATACAAAGAATAAACTCTTTGTGTATGGCTGAGGTAGGGCAGAACTGAAGATGATGGAAGTTAAGAATAGGAATTGAGAACTTTAGGGTATTTGTGGGAGCATTTCCCTACATGTTGGATTTCCCTAGTGTAAACACAGGAGTTTGGATGAACAGGAAAATTGAGATTCAGACACTGAACATCTTTGGAATGGAGGGAGAAGAGTAGTCAGTAGATAAATGCCACCAGGATCTAGATATAGTTATATATCTGGGTAGAGTAAACCACAGAGATGGTTGTAGAGGAATATTCTGGAAGTGGCAGTGCTGAGCAAAGAGCTTACTAATTCCTCTTCCAGGATCTCTTCTCTCATGTGTTGATTGATATGAGAGAACTTTAATCTACTACAAAATGATAATTAAGGATTCAATACCTTTTTTTCAGCAATTCAAATGAGATGACTGATTCAGAAAGGTCAAATGACTTAACCAAGGTAACAGCTATTCAGGTCCAAAATAGTTTTTGAATTCATGTTTTTTCCTGAATCCAATTCCATTTATTGTTGTCACTATAACACATTTCCCTTCATTTATACAAAACATTTTTGACTTCTGAGAATAAAGATTAAAAATTGAAAGTTTGATATTATTTTGAGTATATATTTTCAACTGTGAACACAAGGAGCATTAAATCTGTTATAAAGTCAATTTAGAAAAGTAAATTTAAGGGAAAAGTGAGACATTTAATATAACTAAGATATTTAATATAATGTTAATATAATTGATATGGTATAGAAATAAAGAGAATTAAAACTGTGGAGTTTTATGAAATTTATCTCCATGTAACATGGAATAGGTGTGACACCATAACATAGGAATGATTTCTGACTCATACCAAGATCTGAACAAATCTCTGAGCACATTATGCTTTTGCTTCGATTCTAAGGAGAGGCTCCAAGATTTGATTCAAAGATTACCTGAGTGGAGATATTTTGGTATTATCAAAACAAAACAAGGTAATTCTTTCAATTTTTAATTTTGTTAAATTTTTTTATTGTTTCATATTTGCATAGTTTAAAAGCTTTGGGTGTGCCTTGCCCTTAAGAAGTTTAGATGTTCTCATGACTCTATATAGGTTTTTTTTCCTTTATTTTTATTTTCATGTCATTTTCTTTTTAGTCTACCTAGGTTACTATGTTTTTCTCTCTGTTGAAACCAAAATTAAACTAATTTTCCTCATATAATGCACAAAGAAATCTTCTTTTGATATATTTTAGTTAAATTCCATTTTTCTGCTATACGCCAAAAATATGTCCTTTCTTTTCAGCCTTCAGAATAAAACACATGCTTTTATGAACACACACACACACACACACACACACACACACACAAAATATGTGTCTAATTCTAAAATGCTTGAACTCAAACTCCTTTTTACTGTTTCATCTATATAAATTCTCTCTTTAAATAGTATCATGCATTTCATTATTTCTGACTGCAATGATATTCTCCTATTAAAATTATAGCTGAAAGCTTCATTCTTTCTCTTTGCATGAATATAATTCCATTTCAGAGAGAGGTACTGTCAAGGTGTCACATTTATAAAAGTGTTTCTGAGTAGGAATATGTTAAGAATTCTCACTGTTTCAGTTATTATGAAGTACAGAAATGTAGAATATGAGCCACATAAAGATTAGTTGAAGGAAAAAGTTACAAATGCAAATGGTGCCAGTTTTTTTTTTAGTTGATCTGTTAGATGGGAAAGGAAATCAAAATCTATAGGTAAATGTTTCCTTGTGGTTTATTCCAAGTAACTAAAAGGCAGAGTTGCAGGGATGTCACAAAGGGGGAAGCTGAAATAATCTAGATGAGAAGAGAGAAGCAAAAAAAGGCAAAAACAGAATAATCTCTATGATAGAAGTAGGAAGCATCTATCTGCAAAGGTTGGATTGTAGACATGGTGATAGATCTCCTT
This sequence comes from Vombatus ursinus, assembly GCF_900497805.2. Classification (NCBI taxonomy): domain Eukaryota; kingdom Metazoa; phylum Chordata; class Mammalia; order Diprotodontia; family Vombatidae; genus Vombatus; species Vombatus ursinus. The sequence continues at coordinate 34,090,404 of NW_020954610.1, forward strand.
ATCTATGTAATGAAATTTTAAAAGTTATATATGAAGGTATGAAAAATCCAGGGAATAGTAAGGACATGGAAGCAATTCTGAAATATTTGAAAATGGAATTGATAATGAATGAAATTGTGTGGTGGTCATGAGCAGGTTATTCAAAACTTCATAGTATTCATAACAGAAGATATGGGGCCTTTTTGTAGCCTCAGAATATAATAGCTAGAAGAAACCCCGTAGAGAGAGCATCAAAGAGCCTAAACCCTTCATGTTATAAATGAGGTGAAGTGACTTGCATAAGATCACATTATTTCTGTGCCTTGCAGAAACTTGGAAGCTCTTGGGGAATAGGCACTGAGTAAACATCTTAAACAGTAGTGTTCTTCTGTATTAATCCATGACTATTATCTTATTGGACTAATTGCTTTCTTCTCCTGTGGATTCAACTATAGTTATTTTCCCTCTGGTGTGTAATTCCTCATTTAGGTTTTTTTCAGAGTTAATAGGGATTGGAGAAAATGCGTAATCTTCCATCTTGTTGGTAACATGACTCAGAAATCTCACTTTGAACTTATCCTTACCACCAATTTACACTAGAAATAGCCAGTTCAAGCAGCCTCCCTTGTCTTTCATGTTCTGGCAGTGGAAACCCTTGCTCTCTTGATCCATTTTATAATTTCTTTAAGTTCTATAACTTCTTTAAATTCTAAGCAGGCAGTAGAAAGGGGGGGATGACATGGTCAGATTTATATTTCAGGAAATTCACTTTGACAGCTATGTGGAGGATGGATTTAAATGGAAAAAGAATTGAGGTGGGGAGGCCAAATAGTAAGTAATTTCAAGGAGGTGAAAGTTATTGAGGGCTAGAACTAGAATGGTAACTCTGTGGATGGAATGAATGATATAGCTAGAAGGAGGGGAATTTGGGATTTGAGGGGAAACAAATTGGGTTTTACTATAGACATGATGAGTTTGTGATGCCTTTGGGGAACACTAATTGGAAAATGTCTACTGGTCATTGGACATGGGACAGAAGCTTATAAAAAAAAGACAGAAGCTCAGGCCAGAAATATCTTCACCCCCAAAGTTTACAGAGTCCAGCATAAAGTAGCCTTGAAAATGAGCAAACAAACAAAAAAGAACCCAACCATAAGACTTAAAAATCAATTACAAAACCAAAAATTTTGGGGCTGATTTCATTTTTTTAGGTATCTCCTAGAGAGGAACTGCTTATACTGATGGAGATAGATCATCACTTCATCACCTGCTCCACAACTTACAGTTCTGGAAAGAACCATAAATTAGAATAATTAATAAAAGTAATTAACATAATCACTATTAACACCCAAAACTCACTTCAACAACACCCCCATCCCACTTCAACAACAACTAGTTTATTTAGAGTTGAGACTGGAAAGGAGGAAAGTAAGATTTGAATGCCTATGACTAGGGCAAGTATTAAGGGATAGAAGGAGTGGAGGTCATACTAAGGATGGAGAATAAGTTTAGAATGAATAATGCATAGGGAGAGATGAGATGATAGATGATTGTGAACTGATAATAGTATTTCAGAGATTTTACCTTTTGATAGATAAGATTGAGGGTGATGGTTAGATCAAGGTTGTAACCATTCTTGTGTGTAACTGAGCTAGAGTGGAATCATAGATCATGTGAGTTGAGTTTGAAAAACTAGATGGAAACACTAACATACACTGAAGATAAAGAGATCATTAACATATATATGGAAGACCCCTAATATAGTGCTTGGAATTCAGATAGAGAGAAGGCCTATGAGCTAGGTACTGAACTTCTTGATAAAACAGGGAGAGTGTCCTTGTGGCCAGTAACAGGTAATTGCTACTAGGATCTGGATTGGAAAATACATTTGAACATACACAATACATAATGCATTCCACTGATCCATCACTCTATTTCTTAGCCAGTAGTAGATTATTTTGATGATTACCACTTTGAAATATAGTTTGAAGTTATTTTATATTGCTTTTATATATATATTTTATATATATATATAAAAGCAATATAAAATAATTCTTTGTACCTTGGTATGGCACTGAATAAGTAAATTAACTTAGATAGAATTGTCATATTTATTATATTGGCTCAACCTACCTGTGAGTAATTCATTTTTCTCCAATTGTTTAGATCAGTATTTATTTGTATGAAAAAATGTTTTATAATTGTGTTCATATAGCTCCTGAGTTTGTCTTGTCAGGTAGACATGCAAGTATTTTATATCATCTGCAGATATTTTTAATGGAATTTCTCTTTCTATCTCTTCTTGGTAAGATATAGAAATGCTGATAATTTATGTGGATTTATTTTATATCCTACAACTTTGCTAAAGTTGGTAATTATTTCAACTAATTTTTTAGTTGATTCTATAGAATTCTTTAAGTATACTATCATACCATCTGCAAAGAGGGATACTTTTGTTTTCTCATTGCCTATGTTTATTCCTCCAATTTTCTTTTCTTGCCTTGTTGTTATAGCTAACATTTCTAATACTAGATTATTATTAATTATTATTAAATAGATTATTATTATTAGAAAGTTTTTTATAGCATATTTAGTTACATGCCCAATTCATTGATCTGCTATTTCTCTATTTATTGATATAAAATTTCCCATAAGTACTGCTTTGGCTGCATCCAATAAATTTTGGTATATTGTCTCAGTGTTGTCATTCTCTTTAATAAAGTTATTGATTGTTTCTATGATTTATTCTTTGTCCCACTCATTGTTTTGGTTTGGATTATTTAGTTTCTAATTTATTTTTTTAATAATTTATTTTTAGTTTTCAACATTTACTTCCATAAGATTTTGAGTTTTCCAATTTTTTTTTTGCTGAGGCAATCAGGGTTAAGTGACTTACCCAGGGTCACACAGCTAGTAAGTGTCAAATGTTTGAAGCCATATTTGAACTCAGGTCCTCCTGACTCCAAGGTTGGAGCTCTATCTACTGTGCCACCTAACTGCCCCTCCAATTTATTTTTAATGTATGTTTCCACAGCCCTTTAGGTGAATATACATTTTTACTGCATCTAAAAGGGGTGCATTTAATGTTTCTGCTTTTATGTATATGTTTGTGGGGTTTTTATGCCCTAATACATGGTCAGATTTTGTGAAGGTACCATATACAGCTGAGAAAAAGGTATATTGCTTTCTCTTCCCATTCACTTTTCTCTAGAGGTCTATCATATTTAACTTTTTAAAGATTCTATTCATATCCTTAACTTCTATCTGATTTATTTTATGATTAGATTTATCTAGCTCAGAGTGAAAAGTTGAGGTCCCCCAGGAGTATTGTTTTACTGTCTATTTCCTCCTATAACACATTAAACTTTTCCTTTCAGAATTTGAGTGATTTGTCATTTGGTGCATCTATGTTTAGTATTGTTATTACTTCATTGTCTGTGGTACCTTTTAGTGAAATATAGTTTTCTTGCTTATTGCTTTTTATTAGATTTATTTTTCCTTTTGTTTTGTCTGAGATCATGCTTTCTTCCCCTGCTTGTTTTTCTTACCTGAATCATAATAGTCTCTTTTTCAGCCCCTTATTTTAATTCTGAGTATGTCTTTGTTTCAAATGTGCTTCTTGCAAACAACATACTCTTGGATTCTGTGTTTTGATCCATTCTGCGAATCTCTTCCATTGAGTTCATCCCATTCACTTTCACAGTTATGATCACTAACTGTGCATTTCCCTTGATCCTATTTTCTTCTATTTGTTGTTCTCTCTCTCTCTTTTTATCTTGTTCCTCCTCTAAAGTCTATTTTGCTTCTGACCAGTGCTTTCCTGGATGTGCCCTCCCTTTCATCACCCCCTCCATTTCTCTTATTCCTTTCACTTCCTAATTCTGTGTATTTGTATATGTGTGTGTGTGTGTGTGTATGTGTATTGAACCTCTTTGAACCAATTTAGATGAGAATGAGGTTCAAGCATTGGCCCTCCATTTTCCCTTCCACTGTAAAAGCCTTTCTTTGTGTGCTTCTTTTATGTAAAATTATTTTCCCCATTCTTCCTCACCCTTCCCTCTTCTCCTAGGTCATTCTTTGTTTTTGCCCATCCATTTTTTTAATAGCATCCCAACATATTTAATTAAATCCCTCACACTCTGTCTATGTAGAATCCTTCTAATTCCTCTAATAATTGTAATGATCTTAAAAAGTTGCATGTATCATCTTCCAGTATAGAAATGTAAACATTTTATCCTTATTGATCACTTAATGATTTCTCTTTTGTGTTTCCCTTTTTATGATTGAGTCTTGTATTTGAAAGTGAAATTTTCTATTCAGCTCTGATCTTTTCATCAGGAATGTTTGAAAGCCTTCTATTTCATTATGTATCTATTTTTCCCTTTCAAGGATTAAACTCAGTTTTGCCGAGTTGGATATTCTTGCTTCCAAGCCCTCTGCTCTTTTAAAATGGTGGATGGTAAATCTTGTGTCATTCTGACTGTGGCTCCATGCTATTTGAATGATTTCTTTTTATTGCTTGAAAAATTTTCTCTTTTAACTTGGAGCTCTGTAGTTTGGCTATAATATTCCTGGGAGTTTTCATTTTGGGATCTTTTTTCAGGTGATAAATGGTGGATTCGTTTACTCCCCATTTTACCTCTGATTCTGGGACAATTTTCCTTGATAATTTCTTGAAATATGATGTCTAGGTTCTTTCTTTGATTATGGCTTTCAGGCAGTTCCATAATTTTTAAATTATCTCTCCTAAATCTATTTTCCAGGTGATTTATTTTTTCTGAGGAGATATTTCACATGATCTGTTTTCATTCTTTCCTACCTTGTTTCATTGTTTCTTGTATCTTATGAAATTGTTAACTTCCACTTGCCCAATTTTTAAGGAATTATCTTCTTCACTGATCTTTAATTTTTTTATCACTTTTTCCATTTGGCTGATTCTGATTTGTATGGAGTTATTTTCATCAGTGAAGTTTTGTACCTCTTTTTTCCATTTAGCCGGTTGTGTTTTCTAAGGCGCTTTTTTCTTCAGTATTTTTTCATGTCTCTTTTTTAAATCAAGTGGTTATTTTTCTTTTCATAATTTTCTTCTTTTGTTTTTATTTCTTTACCTAATATTTCCTCTATCACTTTTATTCAATTCTGAAAATACTTTTTTAGCTCTCTCAAGAATTTTTGCTGGGCTTGTGTCCAATTCATATTTTTTTTTGAGGCTTTGCTGGTAGCTCTTCTGACTTCATTGTTTTCTGAATTTGTGTCTTGAATTTTCTTGTCATCATACTAGATTTTTTTTTTGGTCAGGTTCTTTTTTTCCTTAGCTCATTTTTTTCTACCATATTTCTTGATTTTGAAATTTATTTTATTGTTATTTATGTTATTGTTATCATCATCATAATCATTATTTAAGTGCCTCATTATTATAGTCAAGTTCTAGTTCATGGGTTTGGGGGATGATGCCTCAGGGTTCAGGTTTTATGTACTGTTATTTTCTAAGCTCTGTGTGGTAGCCTGACCCTGGTCACTCTTCTCCCCTCCTGAGTCATAGCTAGGGCCTCCAGTTAAGCAGCCACTGCTCTTGCTCCCTTAAGTCCCTCTTGGGGCTGTGAACTTCAGCTCTCTCTTTTGCCCTGGAACTGAAACTGAAATCAGGAATTCTGCTCTTGTGCAAACACCCACAGCCAGAAGAGTCCTTGCCACTCTGTTACCACACTCATGGGAGTGTGCTCACTCCTTCTCACCCACAGCCATAGCCAGTACTGTGTCTGGTCAACACACCTGCGCCTGGCATCCAGCAACTGTAAAAGATCCTTCAATCTTCGCCTACTCAGCTGTCAGACCCCCACACTGCCTGCCCCCAGGGCTTGTTTATGGATTCAGAGGAGTCTGCATAGAAGTATTTGCACTTGAATCTGGCCAGGCCTCTGCTAGTGGAGGTTGAGTTTTCCTGAGGTCCTCTTCTTAGGAAGGCGGCTGCTTTATTCAGACTTTTAATTAAGCTTGTTGCTCAAAATTCTCTTTAAGGCAATATTTTTATTATATTGTGGGAGAATTTTGGAGAGCATTGTCTTTCCTGTCTTACTCCGCCACCTTCCCAGAATCCACTCAGTTTATGCTTATTTGTTGCAATGTTTTCTTTTTATTTTCTCCTCAGTTTGGGTGGAAATGTCTTGGAGGAGAGAAAAAAGGCTTAATTACTGGGAAAAATTAATTTTAAAAATCCCATGAGACTGAATAAAAAATGTGTATGAAAATACTTCAAAAATGATTTAAAATCTTATATGAACAGGGGTTTTGATAATTAACCATTACCATCATAACAATAAAATATCTGTTCATATTATTGAACTATTGCTATAAATGTACACCATTGCTCTGAAACTAGAAGGCTTGTCAATTTCAGTTACAAGTTTTCTGGGCTACTTCAGCTTTGTGAAAATAAGTCTTTTTCAGCAAGGAGAAAAAAGTATTAAGGGACTACAATAACAATACTATTAGTGTTATTTCACATTTGTAATGTGAAGAAATAAGTTGGATTAGACATATTAAGTCCCCTTTTCAAAAAGACTACTTTGTTTTTCCAGAGTAGTGTTGAGCACTAACTTGAGTCCTGCTTAACATCATTGCTATTCTTTATATAGTGTATTTTTACTACCCATCTGCCTTTTATCATTGTGATTGTTTATTACTCCAAAGCCCTTTCTTGCTTCGTTTTCCTAGTTCCAAGTTGATCTTGCTTAATCGACTTGTCCATTATGAAAACATCCTCAAGATTAATTTTGTCTAGCTATGTTTCACATGATTGTACCTTCTTGGGGGTCTCTATATTTGACAAGTAGCCTGAGTCTTTCACTCTAGGACAGGATATAGAGTCAGAATGATTGATAGTCAAGACTTCTAGTTTATGATGGGAACTTTAGTCATTTGGATGATTAAGATTACCTAATTTCAGAAGAGTTTTATTAATTTCAGGGGGGTTTTTCTATTCATCAACAGAGTATAAAAGAAAAGGAAGTATGGGGGGAGAAATCTTTAAGACAAATATAAAGCACTTTGAAAGAAAACTCCTTAGTTAAAAGTGTTAAAGGTGAAAGAGTCTAGGACATTTTATATTGTCCAGAAAGTCACATGAATCAAGCACATCTTTGGTTTCTTTATTGTAAACTGTACTGTAAAATTGTAATGTGAACTCTGTTCTGCTGATAAAGAATAAATGAGAAAATTGAGAATGGAGAAAAAGAATATACTACGTATGTCTTAATTAAATTTGTCTTATCTATTAGATGCATCTAAGAAGAGTGACATGCTAAGAACAGTAAAAATCTAGGATTAAATTTAAATCCCATTACCATTATCTAAGGTCTAAATTTAACCTCTAGAGACCTTTCTTGCTAGCCCACCCATAAACACTGACTTTTTTTTTTTGCTAGGAGACATAAGACAGAACAACATTTTGTGCTGAGCTGGAAAAGCAATCATTTCCTGCAAAGAACACATTTGCTCAAGTTATAAAAGTGTTTTCACTTGAACAGGGTCTGTGCTATCAACTTTTATTAGGGTCCTGTTTATCTTAGCCTTTGTAAGAGAGGAAAAAGAGTCATTTGAATAGAACTTTTAGGTAAAACTTTTGCTACATTTGATGGGCATTTTTTTGTGAAATATGGAATTTGAGGAACTTTTTTTCTGCTTTAAAATCACTAATATTTTTCTTAAGGGCACTTATTTTTGAGAAGTTTTGAAGTTCTCTTTCACTCAATTTTTATGTTTGGAGTTTTAGGTATTTTACACTTGGATTATGTCATATTTGGGGAAGGGGAAGGGAAGGGAGGACTGGAACATAATGTTTATCAACATGGACTTTCCATGGCTTTAAAGCTATATATCTGCTTATTTTGTCATCATTGTAATTCTCTACATTTCTTGTTATTTAATGCACAAAACAATGAGGATATGGACACAGCTCTAGCTTTAGTTACGTGGACCAACAATTCAGACAAAAACCATTTCCCCTGTGTGACAGCCAAAGCTATAGCATGGTAGCATAAAAATATGTGACACTCACATTTTTTCCTGACCTTTCTGTCAAGCAAGCAGAGAAGTGAAGAGGTAATTCCTACTGGAGACACTCCAATGACCTTTGATGATGTGAGTTTTAGAAAATGAACTTGGAGGAATAGACCACAAACCTAGTTAGTTTTATGGAAAGCAGACAGGAGGTAGTAAGAAAGTAACACTGTATATTTTTTTAAAAAAAAAAAGCATGATGCTGAGACAAGAACATGAAGAATATGCATGTAGTATATCTCTAAAGATATTCCTACATAGCAATTGCTCTTGATGTTCAGTTGTTTCAGTAGGGTCTGACTTTTTGTGACCCCATTTGGACTTTCCTTGGCAAAGATACTGGAGTGGCTTGCCATTTCCTTCTCCAGCACATTTTGCAGTTGAAGAAACTGAGGCAAATAGGATTAGTGACTTCCCAGGGTCACATAGCTAGTATGTGTCTGAGGCCAGATTTGAAGTCAGGAAGATGAGTCTTCCTTACTTCAAGTCCCACACTCTATCCATTGTGCCACCTAGCTTCCCTATGTAGTAATGGTCTCAGTTTATGAGCATATGTTTCTCCTGGTCATGTGTATTTGTCTCTTGGAATCTCTTGATTCCACTAAGACTCAGTTTAAGTCTGCCTTATGTGAAGGTGGTACTTTTCCTGATCCCACAGCTGATGGTTCTTTCCCACAAAACAAAAACAAAAATAACAAAACTATCTTGTAATAGTGGGGGTTACATTTCTCAATTCAATCAATAAATTAGAGAAATGAACTTGTAAACAAGGTCTATACATCTCCATTGAATCAATCAATCACACTATCTCACTTAAAGTAACTACCTTAACCTGATGAGAACACTTCTATTAAATCAGTCAGTTACTCAAGGGCACTGGATTAGGTTTAAGTGGTGTTTGAAAGTCATTAGACAAAATGGACAGAACACTGCACAAAAATTGCATTTGGATTGACCAAAGAAACTTCATCACATACTGTGACTTTGTATAAAATAACAAGCTAGTTCAAATTACATGGTGTGTGTGTCTGGAAGCTTGGAAGAGGAATCCTTTCAAGCTAAGCTTCTGAGAGAGACTTACTTAGAGGCTGGGGGATAAGTAGAGCCTCTGTTTCCCCACCTTTCCTTGCCCACAGGATGATCTTAAGACCTTCTGAAGGTCAGAAGACTTGAATTTTTTCCTCTGTCCCAGCAGTGTCCTAGAAACAAACTGGACACATGGAGAAAAGGTAACTTTAGGACTTTATAAGGACCCCCAACAGAAAGCTACATTATTTACAGGGGAACACATTGAGGACTCTAATAGGCACTTCCAGAATGCTGTTGCAACATGTGCTTTAAGGTAAAACCCACTTTCCACTGTATTTGGTATGTGCTTATGGGAGAGTGTGTCATAGTCTTCTAGGGGGATGTTTTATATCAACTGTTCTTATCCCACCTCAATAAATATCCACTTTATAAATAACTCTGCTGACCAATATCAACTGTTAATCATGCAGGTAGCAGGAGAGGGAAAAATACGTGGGATCTTGTGAGCTATAATACTAGAAACCACCCCCCAATCCTTCAGGATTAACTCTTAGAATATTTAAGAGAAATGTAATAGCTGGACTGTTGCAAGTAGAGATTGAAAAAGCAGTTCCAGAGCACACACTACACATTTGTATGTACCTATTCTTTTTCTTGTCTTAACTGCTAATTCCTTGGGGAAAGGGATGTTCTAATTTCTTCCTATGTATCCTCAAGGACACATTTTAGTTGCTCTATAAATTCTTAATTGATTGAGATATATTTGTTTTGGAATGGGATGATAGTTACGCATTTTTTCTTTCTATTCTCCAGTGATCGTTATCATATTAGTATATATTTATGTAGTTCTTTACACATGTTTTATAAGTCATCCTTACAATAACTTTGTGAGATAAGTTATATAGATATTATTTGGTTCCTCAACAAATTGAGGCTTACATAGTGAGACCTTCTGACTCCAGATTAGGTCCACTTTCCGCTGTACCATATGAGCATGATTCTTCTGTTTCCAAATGAGTACGGGAGAAAAGCCATTCCATCAAGTCTTCGTTCTGGTATTAATCTGTCTTGGAGAATTCATTCAGCTCCCAGCGCTTGTCAGCTCACCTAAATTGCCCAAGGCCTTATAGAACTTTATCCTAAGGTGAAACCCATATGGACAAAACTTACTCTCTATCCCAGGTCATACCCTCCTCATTCCAGTGATTCTGAACTCAGCTATAAACATTTAAATCCCACTCTCCACACTGCTTGATCCCTTATTCCCATTCCTTTCAATCCAATCCTGCCTCCTAATGTCTCACTCCAAAGCTACTCACTACTCCCTTTCCAGCACTAGCTACACTTTGTGCTCATTTAAGTGCATAGTCTTCTCTCTCTTCCCTTTCCCAAACTGACTGGTTGCAGTGGGGGAGTTAGAATATTCCTTGCTCCACATTGCCACTTTCTAGTTTTACCTACTGCCATCACTCTCCAATTGCCTGATAGGTGTCTGATATTGCACTTTAGTCTACCAATGTAGCTATTTTTAATCAACCTCTTTCTCTTTCTCCTTCATTTTGTTAGTAATATACAGAAATGCTAATTAATTTTATAGATTTATTTTGATTTAGCTACTTTCTTAATGCTATTAAAATCCTAATTTATTCTCTAAATTGCTGGCATTTATTTTTTTACATGCATTTTAATTTTTTTCAATTATTAAGCATTTTTTCCTCTCTTCTACCTCCTCCTACTCACTGATAGAGAAGCCTTTTGTTATGTAAGCATAGTTAAGCAAAACAAACCCCCACATCCATCACATCCAAAAATGTGTTTCTTTTGCATATTAAGCTATCATCTCTGTCATGGGGTGGGCAGCATCAACTTCAGACTTACACAATCATTGTTGATCATTTCAATGTTTAGGATTCTCAAGTCTTTCAGAATTGTTCATTTTTACAATATGGATGGTAAGGTTTGCTCACTTCATTCTGTATTTAATTCATACAAGTCTTCATAAGTCTTTCTGAAGCTATCTCTTCATTCTCAAGACTCAATAGTATTCCATTGCATTCACTTGTCCAGTCCTTCCCCATGGGTACCTCCTTGATTTTCAGTTCTTTACAACTACAAAAAGAGCTGCTATGGAATTTTGTTGCACATATAGGATTTTTTCTTTATTTAATCTCCTTGGGTTGTAGATTTAGTTGTAGTATTACTGAGTCAAATGAAATACACAGCTTAGTCTCTTCAGGGGCATATTTCCAAGCTTCTTTCCAGAATGGCTGGACATAGTTGGACCAGACAGTGCATCAATGTGCCTGTTTTTCCATACGCCCTCCTATATTTATCATTTTTTTTGTTAGAATCATCAGTCTTATAGGTACAAGGTGGAGCCCAAAATTGCTTTAATTTACATTTCTCTATTAGTGATTGGAAATTTTTATCATATGACTATGGATAGCTTGAATTTCTTCCCTTAAGAACTGCTTATGTCCTTATACCATTTATCAATTGGAGAATGAATGGCTCTTATTCTTAATTGAATCATTTTCTTACATTTCTCAAAAAATGATCTTTATCAGAAGGACTTGCTGCTAGCATTTTCCTCCATTAATGTTTCCATTCTAATCTGTATTGGATTTATTTATGCAAAAACTTTTAAATTTTGCATACTGTAATAAAAATTGTCCATTTTATCTTCTGTGATCTTATCCCCATTAGATCATGAAATCTTTCCCTATTCAAAGATCTGAAAGATATTTTCTTCCCTGTTCCTCTAAATTGTTTATGACATGACATTTTATATTTAGATCATGTAACTACTTGAAACTTGTCTTGGTATGAGATGTGAGGTGTTGGTCCAACCCTAATTACTTCTATACTACTGTCTTGTATTTCCAGCAGTTTTTTTCAAATAGTGAGTCCTTATCCCAATGGCTTGTCTCTTTGGGTTTATTGAATATTGGGTTGCTAGAACAATTTGCTTCTGTATGTTGTATGCCTAATCTAGTCCACTAATCTTTTTTTTAAACCAATACCCAAATTGTTTCGAAGTTTATTGCTTTGCATTATAGTTTGAGATATGATACTGTTAGGCCCTTTTCATTCCTGCTTTTTATATTATTTCCCTTGAGATTCTTGACCTTTTATTCTAATTTTACAAAACAATCCTTTGGTAGTTTGATTAATAGGATGATAAATTTTGATTTTTGTTATTGGCTCAATCCACAGATGAGCAAATACTATTTCTCCAATTATTTAGGTCTATTTTTATTTGTTTAAACACTGCTTTGTAGTAGTATTCCTATAGTTCATATAGATAGACTCCCAAGTATTTCATACATTCTGTAGATATTTCAAATGAATTTCTTTTAATTTCTTCCTGCAAGATTTTGTTGGAATTATATGAAAATGCCAGTTATGAGTGGATTTATTTAACATCTTCCAATGTGACTGAATCTATTAATTCAATTGATTTTTAATAGACTCTCTATGATTATTTTATTGCCCCATCATATCATCTACAAAAAACAATATTTTTTCTTTAACTTTGCTTATTTCATCAATATCTTTTTCTTATTTTATTGCTATAGGTAACTACTATAAGTGTGTCAAATAGAACTGCTGACAATGTACATCCTTACTTCACCCCTTATTTTATTGAAAAAATTTCTAATTTATCCTCAATACATATAATGAGGGGTGGGTTTTAGACTAATACTCTTTACATGTTAATGAAAGGTCCATTCCTAGACTTTCTTTTTTTTTCTTTTTAATAGAAATGGGGGTTGTATTTTGTCAAAACTCTTTTTTGGTATCTCAATATAAGCATATGACTTTTATTGATATTTTTAACATGTCCACTCTTATTTATAGTTTTCCTAAATAAACCAACCTTGAATTCCTAGTACAAATCTAACCTGGTAATAGTGCATAATCTTCATGAGATGTTGCTTTAGCTTAAATGCTAATATTTTATTTAAAATATTTATTTAAAACTTTTACATCGATATTTGTTAAGGTTTTCTTTATCTGTTTTGACTCTCTGGTTTAGTTGTCAACTATATTTGTGTAATAGAAAGATTTTGAAATGACCCTTTATTTTGCCATTTTTGCAAACACTGTATAATATAGAAATTAATTATTCATGAATATTTCATAGAATTCATTTATGAATTCTTATCTTTTTTTTCCCTATGGGAATTCATTTATGGCTTCTTCAATTTATTTTTCTGAGATTTGGTTAGTTAAATTCTTTATTTCTTGACCTATAACCTGTCTTTTATATTTTTGTAAATATTGTAAATCATTTAAATTTTTTGTTTTTATTGCCATGTAGTTGGATGAGAAAATTTTAACAAAATTCTTTATTTATTCACCATTTGCTGTGAATTTTCTTTTTTGAAATAAACATTTGGTGTGCCTCTTCTTTTTAATCAAGTTTGTAAATGGTTTATCTAGTTTTTTGAAAAGTCATGTTCTATTTTATTTATTTAAATTTTTTTGCTTTTAATTTTTTTAATCCCTAATTTGATTTTCAGGCTTTATATTTTGTTATATAATTGAGTTTTTGCTGATGTGTTCATAAACATAAAATTTCTCTTAATGACTGTTACCAAATCTCAAAAAATGTGGTGTCATTATTGTGCCATTTTATTATTAATGAAACTATAATTTCTATTTAATTTCTTTGAGATACCAGTTCTTTAGGATTAAGTAATTTAGTCTCCATTTGTTTTTGATCCTTTCTTTAATGGCCATTTGTTGAATATAATTTTTATTTATTATTACTGTTTTTCTGCATTTGTATTTGAGATTTATATGCTCTAAAATCTGAATTATTTTTGTAAATATTTTATGCACATCTGAGGAAGAAGTTTATACTATTCTAGTATATTGTTGGAGCAATATTAAGCAGTTGTTGGAGGTAACTAGGTGGCTCAGTGGATAAAGCACTGGGCCTGGAGTCAGGAAGACTTGAGTTTAAATCCAGACTCAGATATTTAATAGCTATGTGATCCTGGGCAAATCACTTAACCTCTGTTTGCCTTAATTTTCTGGAGAAGGAAATGGCAAACCAGTCTAGTATCTTTGCCAAGAAAACTCATAGATGGTATGGTCCACGAGTACCATGAAGAGGAGTCAGACACAACTGAATAAACTGAATAACAGCAAGTTGACAGAGTTCAATAATGTTTCAAAAATTCTACTCAGGTCCTTAAATTTTTGTTTATTTTTATTTTTCTGGTTGGATGTATCTAATATTGAAAGACATACATCAAAATCTCTTGCTATTACAGTTTTACTCTATTCCTTCCTGTAACCCATTTAGCTTTTCTTAAATATTTAGGTGTTGGCCATTTGTTGTGTATATTTTAAGTACTGCAATTAGTTTATGGCCTGTGGGACCTTTCAGCTAGCTGTAACTTCTGTGTTCATCTCTTTTAATTGTCTGTTTTTGCTGTTGCCTTGTCTACAAATCCTGATTCCTATCCTACTCTTTTGGGTTCAGGTGAGGTATAATAACTTATCTTAACTCTGTATAAGACTTTTTGTTTCAGTTGTATTTTTTGTAAACAACACACTATCAACTTTGACTTTCTGATCCATTCCACTGTTCCATTTTGGTTTATTGGTGATTTCATATCATTCACATTCACAGTTAAAATAATTGATTTTTTTGTTTCTCTCCTTACTGTTCTCGTACATATTGTCTCTTTGTTCCCCATCATTATTACCCTTTATTTCTTGCCTTTTAACTCCATCTTCACAATTGCTTCTCCAAGCTTAGAATTATGTTTTCCTTTCTGAATATAGCCTTTCTGTCATTCATCCCCTTCCCCTCTTCATGTTCCCTCCTGTGTCCCTGTTAGATGTTGAACCTCTCTCTCTCTCTCCGTCTATTGTGCCTTCTTTTAACCCCATTGTACATTAAAGTGAAATTGAACTATGTTCCCTTCCCCCAACCCCTTATATTTGCATATAGATTTCTACTTGTATACCCCAATTATGAGATTCTAAGTTCTTCCATCCATATTTTCCTGTTTCCTATAGTATCTTCCTCCCCTCCTCTTTTCTTTATTATTTTAACATTTGCAAAATGTAATAAAACCACTCCCCAACTCTGTCTCGTTTGACTCCTTTTGTGAACCTTGATGACATTAAGATTTTGTAACAATCTTTGTACTATCTATCTCCTATTTGAATGTAGAGTTCATCCCTGTAAAGTCCCTTCTGAATATTCACTTTTATTTGCATTTTCATGTTTCTCTTGACTCACATGTGGATGTTTCAAAGTTCTGAATCAATTCTGGTCTTTTCATCAAGAATTCTTGGATGTTGTGGTGATTAAAAAGTTTTGGGAGATAGCTTCTGGGTAATTTATCATTTTATCAATAAGGCCAGCATGTTATTAATAAAAAGGGTGGTCATTTGGCCATCTCTCTTAGACCAAAGATAATTATGGCAGGGGCTCAGAGCTTATATGTTCTTTTGGAAGAGGAGTGGCAATCAACTCTAATAGGTTAAAACAATAAGAGGTGGGCTATATTTAAATGAGGGTCTGAGAGTGACATCATGTCACCCTTGGACCCAGAAACTATCTCTATATGCAGACCACCCCCAGCCTTGGGCCATCTACTCAAGGAATGTATACCCCACCCAAGCCTGAGCAGAATACAATGGCAGCCCCCCCAGGGTGATGTCCCAATCTAATCTCATTTTCAGCAATATCCTTCATGAGACTGAACTTTTAAAATCAGGACATTAGAAAAAAAGGGGGAACTCTGGATCTCCCCAAGTCATTGGTTATTAAGAATCATTTTTCTCAATTTCCTCTATTTCAGTGAAGGCTCATTTTTTCCCTTGTAGGATTGCCTTTTGGAATAGTCTATTCCATGCATTCCTCTCTGTTTAGTGGTAGCTGTTAAATCTTGTGTGGTCCTTGATGGATTCCATTTTTAGTATAGTAGTTCAAAGTGGGGGAGGGGTGTCCTTAAAAAAATTAATATCCATTGCACTGCATTATATACAAAGACTGTGCGGTTCCCCAGTAGTTGAACAAATTTGATTGTCTGCAGTCTTTCTTCTTTTATCTAGGAAGTTTTGGATTTTGGCAATGATGTTCTGAGAGTTTTCATTTGAGGTTTCTTTTAGGAAGTGGTCAGTGCATTCTTTCTGTTTTTACTTTGTCTTCTAGTTTTAATATGTCTAGGCAGTTTATTTTTTATAATTTCTTTAATAATGATATCCAGGCTTGTCCCCAAAGGAAAGATTGCTAGCATCCAGGCTGGGCACTTTCCATCTGCCTTAAAGAAACCACCTCCATCTGTACTAGCACAAGACATCTTTCACCTCCTGCTGCCAGCCCAGTCTCTTAACTGGGATGTAAAGAACCTCATGTGCAAAGAAATACAACCTTGCCTTTGACTTCAGTCCTTCCATCTCCTGTTGTACCTGTCATTTGAGAGTAGCATATTGGCACTTTCTACTCAGTGATGCACATTCTCACATCCAGTCATACCCTTTAAATACTAGCAACTCTGAACTCCTATAGAGTGTAATCCAAACTCCATTCCATATTCTCTACCACCTGATTTATCATTCCCATCCCCCTCAGCTCTCCCACCCCAAAGTTTCATTCTGCCTGTTCCATAAGCAACAAATTTCCTTTTATCTTAAATCTGTTCCTCTACCACTCCTCATCTACTAGCTCTTAGTGAAAACTGACTTTCCCTGATGACACAACTTCCCTAGCCCCCTTTCTAGTACTTGCTGCACCTTTACTCATTCTCCTTTGCTCATTGGTTGAAGTGGGGCAGTTGGAATACTATTTGCTCCCCATTTCTACTTCCAGGTTCTCCCCATTTCTCCATCACTCAATAACCTCTTTTCCTTTGAGGTTCATGCTATTCATATTTATCACCCAGTCAAAATCATGGTAACTGTTGTCTATGTTACCCCAAGTCACTACCCTTCCTTCCTTAATGAGTTCAATACCTGTATTACAATTTTTTTTCCTCCTCAACTCCTGCTCTCACACCAGGGGACTTCAACATATAGACTGATTTTCCCTCAAATACCACTCAGTTTCTCAGCCTACTTACTGAGCTATTCTTCCTCCCTACCTCAGCTACCTACAAAGATAATTATACTCTCAGTCTTACCATCACCCACAAATGTACCACCTTCATGTTCAAGAATTCTGAAATACCATTATACAACCATTATCTATTGATTTTTTTTAACCTCTCTGCCTTCCCTTAAATAACCCTACTCTTCAACTATACCATGACCTTTAGTCCCTTGACCCCTCAATTTTTTCCCAGGCTATCTGCCTTACACTAACCACTTTCTCCTTTTCTCTCCATTTTGATTTCTTTTCCCAATGTAACTCTACAATGTCCTCCTCTCTTGAATCTCAAACCTCCTCATCATATTGGTGACTACAATCAGCCAAGCCTCAGCCTTGGATCATTCCCACCATTAGTTGCCATCACACCTACACGTGTTCTGCTGAACAAAGGTGGAGAAAATCACACAACTGTTCTGTTTGGGTCCATTATAAATTTATGATATATAATCTCAACTAGGCCCTCACTACTGCTGGGGAACTTTGCTATAACTCCTTTATCAACTCATTATCCCATTTCCCACATTTTAGGACAGACATAAATAAACTGAGCGATTGCTCTCAGAAAGGAAACCATTATGACAGAATTGATTCTGTCTGAGGAATCCAAGTAGTCCTCAAACCTCCCATGATTCTTCTCCCCCCACTTTCTCAGCTGAGAACATTGCCTCATATTTTATAGAACAAATTGAAACCATTTGCTGTGAATTCCTTCTACTCTCATCCTCATCTCCTGTCACTCAGATGCCTTCTGCCACTTTCTCCTTCACTCCTGTTTCACATGATGAAGTGGTCTTACTCTTTATCAAGGTTAACCCTTCTACTTGTTCAAGTGATCCTATTTCATCCCATCTCCCCTAACAGTTTGTCCTCTCTGTCATTCCTACTTTTTTACTTATTTTCAATCTCTCCTGTCTACTGCCTCATATGCTACTGCCTACAAACATGTCCCTGTCTCCCCATCCTGAAAAAACCTTCCCTTGATCCTTCCATCCCCTCTATCATCCTATATCTCTTCTGCTCCTTGTAGCTAAACTAAAAAGGCCATCCACAATAGGTACAAACTGCTTCTTGCTATTCTCACCCACAGGAATAGTAAAAGGTATTTGTGACCACATACCACTCACAGGAGGCTTGATTACTTTGTCTCTTACATTGATAAGGTCAGGAATGACATCAGCAATGGTCATAACAACTTTATTCAGCTCTCTGCAGACCATTGTAAATCCTAGGTCCCCATTTACCTTCCTTGTAGAAAAAATAGGTTTGTAAGGGGATTTGGCACAGTGAAGTACTCTGATCACCTTTATCTTCATTGCGAGGGAGGAATTACTGATAACCTCTTGAAAATATTTTTTGCTATCTATTATAAATGATTACTGAGGCAACTCTCTGGGTTTCTAGTTTTGTTTACCCACAGTAACTAGTATAGAAGTTGTCGTTCTCAACTACCAAAAACTCAAATGCTCCTTCTCTCTGAAGTCTGCTCTCCAAAACTCCCAATGGAAAATGGGGTGCTCCAATGTACCCTTCAGAAGGTGCTTAGTATAATAATACTCTGGATATTAATATCCAGTAGGCCTTTACAATTCATGTGGTATGGGAATGTAGAAAACACCTTAGTCTCTGGTGCAGAGCTATGAGGCCATTATTGTTGAGTACTAGACGTCATAGTACAGTTTTATCTAGCTTTCCTGTTGTCTGGGCTTTTGCTTCCTTATCAACCTCATGTTTCAGGACTCATACCCTCTGGTAGAGGGGGTAATTAGCATTCACCCACTTGGAAGAGTAGAAATTGTATACCTCCTCTTGCCATCCCAGAAGTATCTGTTTTGACTGAAAGTCATATTTACTGAAATGGGTGCTGCTGTCAGAGTGGAAGAGGGGAAGACAACCATGACAGACAACCAAAGAGAATGCTCAGAGCCAAGAGATGAAATATCTTGTGGAAACAGCTGTTGGAAACAGCCAAGAGACCAGGGCTACTGGATCAAAGAATATATATTGGGAAATAAAGTGTAAGAAGACTGGAATGGTAGGAGAGGTTAGGTTATGAAGGGCTTGAAATGCCAAAAAGAACATTTTGTATTTGCTCTTGGATGCAATAGGAAGCCACTGGAGTTTATTTAGTGTCAGTGGTGGGTACTGTAACATGATTCGACCTGCATTTTAGGAAAATCACTTTAGTGACTGAGTAGAGAATGGACATTTAAAAGACAGATTGTTTTGCTTTACACCAGTTGACAACTTAGGAACAGTGAACTAAAGTTGCACAGAGGCAGATTTTGACTAAAGAGAAAGAAAAATTTCCTGATTGTTAGAGTTATTGATAAGTCCAATAGTTTTCCTCGGGGATTAATGAGTTCTTTATCTCTACAGAATTTCAGGTAGATGCTGGATTATTTTTTGCTGATATTATAGACAGGGTTCCCACTCAGTAGTTATGGGTTAGATTAGATGTTTTCTGATGTCATTTCAAATCTGATAGTCCATTAATATTTCATACTCAATTGTTAAATTTTTCACCTATTTACCAGAATACCTTCACTGCTATATTCTGCCTGGGTCCTGCTTATTGCTCTACATGTTATCTGATTTAAGAGACATAGCTTGACATTTTTCCCCCTCTTCTTTTGTTTTCACTTTGTTTCCCCATGCTCAAATTAATGAAGCTCTAGCCAAATATACTTTTACCAGTCTCGTTAGTTTCAATTCATTCCTGGCCAAGAATCCAAGAAAGCCAAATAAGGGGAAGAAAAAATGAAGGGAATAAATATTTATTAAATGTCTGCTATATGCCAGACTCTGTGTTGAGTGCTTTACAAATATCTCCTTTGCTCCTCATGAAATCCTTGGGAGGCAGGTGCTATTACTATCCTCATTTTATAGTTGAGGAAATTAGGGCAGATAGAAGTTAAATGACTTGCCTGGGATCCCATAGCTAGTAAGCATCTGAGGCTGGATTTGAACTACAGTATTCCTGACTCCAGGTTCACTCATCTATTTAATTCACCACCTAATTTCTTTTATAGCAAATACTATTCTTCATCACCACCTACCTAGCCATGTATTTATTTCCTATATCCTTTCTCTTCTACTGTTACTTTCTTCAGGCAGAATCATTGATGAAAGTGTCTCCTACTCCTGATGCCTATCTAATGCTTCAAACTGGATAACTCCTCTCACACACATTTCTCTAAATATGATTAACTTCCTGTATCATCCTTGTCTGCTTAATACTATTCTTTAGAACCTATCTCAAATGTCACCAAAATGTCTCTCATTTTCCAGTTGATAACAACTTTCCCCTTTAACCTCTTAACTCATCTCACATTTTAATATAACTCTTTTGCATTTATTATTATACCAATTTATGTTGGCTTTTTCATTTTAATCCTTACCTAAACTTGATGGCTAGAATCTAAGCCCATAAACAATCAGGAACAAATTTTCCCCTGACAATTCTCCCTCCCAGAAGTGCCTGACACAACTCAAAGCACTCATTCATTGAAGCCCCTGCCACTTTTTCTGGGCATTCCTCACTACCTCTTTTCCTGCTGCCGTCTTCCAACCTGAAGTTCTGGAAGTTCCTGACTTGAATCCTGACATTGTTGCTGCTGCCGCCTCTGAACACATTCTGCTTTGTCTCTTACCCAAGCCAGCTTCCAACTTTCCGGGAAAGTCACCTCTCCAGGGCTGGGATCCTACTGACATCAACAGTGTGGCTACTTTTTCCCATGCTAGTAACATATTTGTCTAATGGTTACCAATTTAGAAATGCCAACTTTCAATGCTTAGTCCTACAGCTCTGGGGCACCTTTGCATAGATAACATCACTGGAGCTGTGGGGTTCTTTCAGTTTCTTCCATCTTGCTTTCCACATTGCCACCATACCTAAGAAGCTCAACCTGTCGGACTTATGGCTTCCCTTCCCCACAGACCTCTCTCTTCTTCTCTATCTATGTGCCTTAAGCCTATGGCATTCTGGGGAAGGGCCATTTGAATCGTTTTATAGTATCCTGGGGTTCCTTTCAGTACCATGAAGGGCCTTTTCCTCCACCTACTATATTAGGAAAATGCTTCCTTACAGACAGAATTATCCAGAATTGGAATGGCCTGTCTAAGGAGGTCTTCAATCAGAGGTTAGACAGTGAGTCATTGAGGATGTTGCAGAGAGAATACTTGGTTAAGTATGATTTCAATGGAATGACCTCTGAAGTCCCTTTCAACTCTTAAATTCTGTGATTTTTATTTGTTTATTACCACCCATAAAGGTACTTTTCATGATAATAGTAACTCTCTAACCCCTCTTATCTGTCTGCCTCTTTCTTGTAAGGAGCCAGACTACAAAAATCCAAACTGTGCATGGGTCTTTTTCTAAATAAAAACACGGTCAGAAATTCTAATTTTAGGCCGAAAAGTCTTGACAGGGACCCTTTCAAGAAACTGTTTGATTTGTTATTCATTACCAAAACAGCAAGGACTCCTTTTACATTCCTGGGCTACTGCTCTCATTTTTCATGCTTTTGTACTGTTTCAGTTATATACCATTTTAGTTGAAGATTTTACCTGGTGACTTGACCAAAAAAAATTAAGGCCATATGATGAGAGCTCCCTGTGCTTCTTCCATCTCACATTCCTCAGACGTCTCCCCCAACTATCTCTTCCTTCACTCTGTCTTCTTTCACTGGCTGTCCCCTATGCCTGAATTGTTCTTCTTCACTTAGCTTCCCAGCTTCCTTTAAGACAGCTGAAATGCCACCTAATGCCTTTCCTAAGGTCTTTCCTAGTGTGCTGTCTTCCTCTACCCAAAGATTGTCCATACATAGTTATTTCAATGTTGTCTCCCCAATTTGAATGTGACCTCCTTGTATCCCCAATGCTTCACAGTGCCTGGAATATAGTAAGGGCTAAACAAATGCTTGGACAGCTAGCTGGCACAGTGGATAGAGCACCAGGCCTGGAGTCAGAAGATTTATCTTCCTGAGTTCAAATCTGACCTCAAACACTTACTAGCAGTGTGACCCTGGGCAAATCACTTAACCCTGTTTGCCTCAGTTTCCTGATCTGTAAAATGAGCTAGACAAGGAAATGGCAAACCACTCCAGTACCTTTGCCAAGAAAACCCCAAATGGGGTCACAAAGAGCTGGATACACTGAGAAATAACAAAAATAAATGCTTGTTGACTGACTGACTGATAATAAGATTGGAACTAATCTTTTTAGCTTTGCTGAGAGCTTTTTGAACATAAATATGATACTTGTTTCCATGTACTTTTTTTTTTGGAGAATGTTCTCTATTTTATTTAATTTGTTCTAATCTCTGTAACATCCATGCACCTTTCATTTTTGTGGGGGGGTATTTTTTATTTATAGTTGTTTTTTTTGTGGGGAGTGTGAGGAGGAAGACCCTGTTATTAGTGAAGACATCTATGTAGCTGCTTTGTCCTCAGACTCACATCAAGTTTTATGCATGTGAAATTTTGTAGATTTGCGATGGCTAAAACTTTTATCAGTCTGTTGCTAACCTGGATGACAAGACTTTCTCACACTTAGCTCATCAGATCTTCAGACAGCAGACATACCATCTGTTTTAGCTTGGCAGGACATGATGGAGTTTATGTTCTGCTAGCGCAAGTCTTGGAAAACCCAGGATCACTTCATTACTCTGGTGAAGCACCAGAAGGGAAAGTCATTGGAGGAATCAGAGATGCCTAAGCACATACATATATAATGATAATAATAACAGCTACTAACTTCATATACAAAATGCTTTAGGTTTTACATAGTTATATAATAATAATTTTAAGTGATTTTCTCCTAAGGAAACAACCTTATGGAGTAGTCCTATTTTTCTTATCTCTCTTGTGCATATTGAGCATTGCTATGAAGCCAGATGACCAAAACTCATATCTTACCACTGATACCCTATGTGTGACCTTAGGAAAGTCAACATAACCTCTTGACATTGTTTTCTCATCTATAAAATAAAAACATTGAAACTTAATGAGGCTACTTTCAACTTTCAATGAAACTGAGTCACAGAAAAGTTATAACTTGTTCATTCAGTATCAGAGTTAGTATTCAATTTCCCTCCTTAAGGTCTTAAGGCCAGTGCTCTTTCTATTTATATTATATTTATATAATATATTACATGTATATTTCTGTTCTAAAACTTCTAGTATATAAGAAATGCGAATACCTAGTTCTTGTAGAGGCCAGATAAAAATAGGGATAGATTATTTTAAGGTACTTTTTGGATCCAAAATCCTCTAAACTCGAGGGACTGGATTGGCCCTCAAGTGTCAATTGTTAAAGCTGCTTTAAATTCTTAGCTTAAAAATAAACTTCATTTCTTTAATCTTTTCATTTGTTGCTAGATCCTGATTCTGACATCTAGCATGTTATACTTTCTACCTCCATTTCAGCACGTTTCATTTAGCTCTTAGAAGATCACGAAGAATCATAATTTTAGAGGTGTAAGAGAACTCAAGACCTTCTAGTCCCAATTTCTCATTTTACAAATGAGAAAATAAGTATCTTTTCTCTTATTCATTGTATTGGTCTTCTATCACATATTCCACACTTAGACTAATTGCAATTCTGTGTGAATAGGTAGGCATAAAGATGTTCTGTGGATATGAGGAATGGAGAGAAGAAATCTCTCTTAATTTTAATATCTTCCCTCTGTTGATTATATCCAATTTATCCTGTTTATAGCTTGTTTGTACAATTGTTTGCATGTTGTCTTCCCCATTAGACTGAATTCTTTGAAAACAAGAACTGTCTTTTACCTTTCTTTGTATCCTTGGGGCTTATAGTTCCTGACACATTGTAGATGATTAGTAAATGTTCATTGATTGACTGACACAGGGCTAGGGACCTTGGCGTAGAAGGCTTAAAGAGGAGAGAAGAAGTCTCATTTCTGAAGTCTCCATGACTGTCTTTTGAACTCAACTGCCTCTGATTAAGAAGAAGGCAAGACCTCCTTTCCCTGAGCACAGGGAAAATGTGTGTTGATAATTCCAATGACTGAAGATGGAGACTTCTGTAATAGAAAGAACACTTAATTTGGAGTTAGAACACCTGGATTCTAATCTCAGCTGTATTAACTGACAAGCTCTGTAATTTTTTCCATCCTTTTCCTTATCCAGAAAACTAGGACATCATCCAATTTAGTGAGCTTTGGTTATATCTCAAATATGCCAGTTAAAATCTAATGGAAGTTGAAATTGTACATACAGGATCCATAAATTAATCAATAAACATTTATTTAATGCCTAGTATGTGCCAGACATTGTATAATCATTTTAATTGCTGAAATGTGAAGTCTTCTTGCGCTTTATTTATCTTTTATTCTTCACTGGACATTTTTGAATGATTTGAAAATCTCCCTTTCTTTCTCCTGTCAAGATATTAGGAGACACCCTGTTTTCTAGAGCTAAGGCTCAGCAAGCAAGCTGTGCCCTGAGCTTGGCATAAGAACACTTCTTTGCACTCACCCTCTGGATGATCTCAGCCACAGAAAAATCCCAGAATTGTTTCAATCATTATTGTATTGCTTCTGACTAGCACCAGGTGCTCTCTGAGCTCAGACAAGCACTTGCTGTATCCATGCTCTAGTCGTGAAGCCCTGCTATGAAGCAAACTTTTCACATTGTTGCTGTTACCCCTCATTGTCGGGGCTGCAGCTCACTGCTTAGGCCTCTGGTCTTCCCTCCACCCCAGGGGCTGGGCTCCAGCACATGTGTCTAATCTGCCTCCTTGCGTACAAGCTATTTCCCTCACTTTGAAGTGAAACTTCCATTTGATTTCTGACTCTCCTGTCTCCAGCCTGCTCTGTTCAGCTCTGGCCACTCACAGGTTAGAGGCCGGTTCTGTTTGGTTGGCACTCCAGAACCTCTCTTTCTTTTTCTTCTTCCTCTCTTTCCAGATGTGCTGAGTTCTTGTCATTGTCAATGAAAGCACTGTCTCTTTTACTGGGTAGCATGTAATGGGTAACCTTGAGAGAAAGGAATATTCTAAGTGAATCTAACTCTCTGGCATATAGTTCTTTCCAATGAACCAAATTAAAAGGCAATGTTTCCTACCCACTCCCCTTATTTTTGGTCCCAACCTATGATTTCACTGGTGAGAGGAACTGCTGAGGAAATTTCCTCTATCATGTTTTGCAATTTATAGTCTTAGTTTTCTAGGGGCACTGAGAAGTTAAGTCATGGGGTTATAGATTTAGAGATGATGCAAATCTCAGAGGTCATCAAACTTTCTCATTTTATAGATGAAGAAACTCAGGTTCAGAGAGGTGAAGGGACTTGCCAAAGATCACTTTTGTACACGTAGTTAGAAGAAGCACTTGAATCCAAGTCTTCTTTAGTTGAAGACCTTTCTATCGATTATACAGCAGTGCCTTTGTTTATGCACTTTAGAATTTAGTGACTCTTTAAGATATTTGTCTCCTTCATTCTATATATTTGATGGTCAATTTAAATTCATTTTCTACTACCTGAATAATATTAATACCTGGATATATCTCTAGCATCTCAAATGTAACATGTCCTAAAACTTTTCAGACTTTACATCTTTTGTCAGTGGCACTTATTCACTTACTGTCCTTAAACTTGTGAAGGTATCTTTGACTTTTCTCTTTCCTTCTCGTGTAATCATCAATTCCCTGCTTTCCATTTCTTAGAGCTCTAGTATAGGACTATATTACCTCTTGTCTATGCTATTACAGTAGTCTTTTATTAGGTGTGTCCATTTATACTTTTCCCCCACTCAATTCTACACACTGCTGCCAGACTTATTTTCCATATATGTGTGCATGTACATGTATATACACACTTATATGGAAAATAAGTACCACATGTGCTCCAGATTCTACACATATATGTATATGTTTATATATATGTAAAATAAATGTGGCAGAGTAATTATGACGTTCCTGAAAAAACTCTCAGTGGCCCCCTGTAGCCTCCTGAGTAAAGATCAAAATCCTTTGCCTGGCATTCATAACGAATGTCATTGCATTCATTGCAATCCATACCTCTCCAGCTCTACTCCCCTTTGTCGACTAAACTTCAATCAAAGCAGCCTCTTAACTATCCTCAGCCTACATTGTACTGTTTCCAAGCCTTTCCTCTTACTATTCCCTATACTTTGAATGTTATCCCATATCCATTGAATTCATAACTCATTTTTAAAGTCTAGCTCTAATTTCACCTTCTGCAGGAGCTTCTTGTACAGAGGCATATTTCTTCCCAGTGCCTTACTGACTGTTCCAACCCCAGACTAATAAAGCATAATGGAGATTCTTCTTCTTTGTACCTAGAGTGGAAAAGAATGAAGGAAAAAACTGAAGACCAAGGCTCATTTCTTAGGTCACACAGGCTCAAGAGGGAGAAAAAGAGTCCCGAGGGCTCCTTGCCCTTACCTTGTGACCTCATCAACTGTGAATAAAGGATCCATTGCATTCTTTTTTTTTTTTAAACTAGGCAATGGGGTTAAGTGACTTGCCCAGGGTCACACAGCTAGTAAGTGTTATGTGTCTGAGGCCGGATTTGAACTCAGGTCCTCCTGACTCCAGGGCTGGTGCTCTATCCACTGAGCCACCTAGCTGTCCCTCCATCTCATTCCCTACTCATAAATACCACAAAAGCCAGGGCTAGTGCTGAATCAAGATATTTTATATGCCCACAATTCTGGTTATATTGTTAATGAGAAAAGGCTTTTCACAACTACATAGTAGCCAAATACTGAATGATCATTTGTGCCCCAGTCCCCTCTGGATCCTACTGGAATCCAGTTCCTAGTGTCTTTCATAGGATGATGCCATTTTAGCAAAATTGATGGTGTTTGCATATGTGTCTGGCCCTCATTACGTAAACTTCTGTTTAGCTTTGAAAGACCTTCTCAATGTTGCTCCAATATGACTCCAACCTAATTGTACATTACCCTTTTTCCTGCACTCTTCAGTCTATACAAACTGACTTCATTGTTCTTCACACTGCCCATCCTATCTTTCTGCTCTGGCTATCTCCTATATTTGGAAAGCATTTATTCTTAATCTCCACAACGTAGAATCTCTCTCCCTTAAACAAGCTCTCATGGTTGGTATGTCTCCACTGCTGCCCTGACAGGATAGGGGTGAATCTAGTTTTAGTTCCCCCATTATTGGAGCTCAAGTTGGTTTGTAATCTTGCTTTTCAGGTCACTGAAGGTCTTTTTGCAGAACACTGTCTGCCCTACCATAGGTTGTTGTTGTTTTTTTTAATCCAAATTTTCTGGCTTCATGTTTATTTATTTATTTTGCTAGCTTACCTGGTGATACCTCTTTTTGTTCACTTCTCAACTAGAGAGAGGACTTACTTTTGTTTCTTTTTCATTTTCCTTATCATTGGACTTTCTGGGGTCTTTTGCAGATATTTTTTGAGGTTTATATGGGAGATCTGAGCTTCACAGTGATCTTTCATTTCACTAACTCACCCAAAGAAGCCAATTGTTGTATTTTGTAAAAGATTTATTCTGCCTCTATTTATATAATTATTTTATTTTGGATGCTTTAAATTTTAATATGATTAATCATGCTAATGAAAAAATGTTGAATGATTTGTGTCCTTCATATAAACTAGCTTGATCTTAGTGAATAATTTTTAAACATTTTTGGTAGGGTATTGTTCAAAATTTTTGAATCAATATTAATGAATATTATTGGTCTATAGTTTTGCTTTATCCTTCCTGGGTTTCTAATACATGAGAAATTTGAGAAAGTGGTTCTTTCTTGTTTTCTGAGAATAATTTGCATGGTATAGGTCCTTTAAAAGTTTGATAGAATTCTCCTGTAATTAAATATTGGCCAGAGTGTTTTTCTGTTAGTATTTCCTTTATAGCCACTTCAAATTATTTTTCTGAATTTTGATTATTTAAGAGTTCTACATGGGGTTTTGTTATTTTGGTTAGTTTATATTTTGATAGATATCCTTTATTTCTTTTAGATTCCTTCTTTTTGTGGCTTGTAACTATTATAGGTTTTGATAGTTCTTTTTATTTCCTTTCCATTATGATTTCACCTTGTTCCTTTTTCATTTGGTCATTTTGATTTTCCTACATATTTATAGTCAAGTGAATCAATTTTGTTAGTCTTTTCAAAGGAATAGCTTTAAATTTTGCTTGTCAAGTCTATAGTCTTTTTGTTTTCCAGTTTATTTCTCTTCTCATACTCCTTTATTAGGCTTATTTTGGATTTGTTTATCTGTTGACTTCCTAGTTTTTAAAAATGTATGTTCAATGCATTTATACTTTTTTGTTAGTGTATATAAGGGAGGTACATTTTTTCCACTGAGGACTACTTTAATTGCATAACAGAATTTTGTTATGTTGTCTCATCATCATTCCCTCACATACAGTTTTTAATTGTATCTGTGATTTTCTCCTCGATTCATTTATTATTCAAGTTGTTACCATTAAATCTTTTGTTGTGATCCCTGTGCTCACTTTTATAGTTATGCCCTATGAGGGAAACATACAATAGTTTTGTTTTTTTATATTTATTTATGAATTTTATCTGCCCTAGAACACGGTCTAGTTTTTGTAAAAGTATCATGTGGTGCTGAGAATTATGGATTTTTTTTACAGTTTCTATTTAGAAAATATAATTTCTTTCATTTTAAAATTCTTTAACAGCTTGTTCAGTTCTATATTTTTCTTTTTTGTTTTTCTTTCTGTTATATTTGTCCAACTATGAGAGAAAAACATTAACATTTGCTATCATTATTCTGTTACTATCTATCCATCTATCTGTCTGTCTATTTATTGCAATTCATTTATCTTCTCTTTTGTGGATTTAATTAACATTCCAATTAGTGCAGACATGTTTAGTATTGATAATGGTTCATTGTTTGTGGATACTTCAAGTCAGAGTTTCTTAACTGTTTTTGGGTTTTGGCTCTTGGCTCGCTTTGTCAGTATGGTGAAACCTATGGAGCTGTTCTTGGAATAATGCTCTTAAGTACATAAAATAAAACACAATGAAAACCCATTATGTTGAAAAAAATCTATTTTTTTTCACACCCAAGTTCACAGACATACCCCCTCAAAATCTGAGAACTTTTAAATTAAGCATAATATAATTAATTTATCTCTATGGGTGTTATGGATTTTAAGTTTTGCCTTGTCTGATAGCATGAGAGAAAGACCTGATTTTTGGATCTATAGCTTGGGCACCAAGTGTGCTATTTATACTTATTTTCTTTTTCCTCAGTTGACATTTAGACTAATCCCTCTGAATATTATTGATCTTATTTTGGATGCTCTGTGGTATTCTAGGGTTAGGTGTGATTATTACCATGTCTTCTACAAAGAGGATCATCAGGAGACCCTAATAATTGGTAAGGAAATCCATCTCTCATTTGTACTCCATACCATCTTCATGCTGGTAGCAAACACCTTTGCCAAGTCTGCATCTCCTTCTATGTCTTGCTTGATGCTAAGCTTTGAACAGTAATTGAAACAAATTACCTCAATTTTATTTTTCAAAGAATAATACATGATTTGGAGACATCTTATTGTAGGGAGAGACTCACGCATTTTGTTCTGTTAAATCAAATGTTTTTGTATATCATACAAAAAGTTAATATAATTGGCTCTTGTATTTTCTATACCTTATTATGTGATTATATACATGACTGTTGCAGACGAATATTTGCAAAAGCCTGCCTCTATCTTTCTCATACCTTCATTAAGTATACTCTTGCCACACATATAGATTATTCTCATTAAAATTTTATAGAAATGGGAATATAGGCATTTGGTCATTAGTTATTAGTATTCTCTTCTTCCTTTTTTTTAGTTAACAAAAGGTCTGAGACTTCTGTAAGCTTCCGTATTCTCTCCTTTTTCAAGTATTTTGAAAAGTGATCCTCACTGTCCTCCACATTCTGTTACCTTTGTGTATTCTTGATCTAGTGCATTTACTCTGTCTTTGTTTCCTTCAGTGCCATTTCTACTTCCTTGTGCAACAAAGAAGGCTATAATACTGTGATCACACTTTTGTTGTTGTGTGTTTTTGTTGTGTGATCATATTAGTTTGTTGTTAAGTTGTCATAGCAATCTTTTCCATTTTTCTTTTGTTCGTTGTATTCTTTCTGTGTAAGGATTAAATGTTCTTGGGACAATCTGGTTTTATTTGATGTCCGAATTGTCATATTTTCTATAAATGTGTTTTCTCTACCATTACTTACTTGTTTTGAGAGCATACTGGCGATCTTCTTTCATTGACCTCTGTAAGATATTACAAATTTACATGTTCTTTACTAATGCTACTTTGACTTCCTTATCTCTCAGCTTGGCAAGAAAACTAAGTTTTGCTGGATGAGATGGTTTGTAGGCTCTTTTGAAGAAAATATTAATGACGTGGGCATTTCTTATTGTTGAATCATAATTTTAGTATACTTTACTTGTCTTCTCATGCCCATATTTGCATTGAAGTCATGAAATTTTAAAGTATATGTTCATTTAATTTGGAAGGCCTCAATGAAGCTACTGTAAATTTTTAACCTCACTTTTGCCTTTGCAATAGATTTTACCTCATAAAGCTGCAATTATTTTCATGACAGGTTTTTTTTTAAATACTTATAAGGACTGGCAGCATGAATGACTAAGTGACTCAAGATATTATTTCCCCTGCCTTTAGACATACAGTAAAAACCAACTCATTTGCCTTCTCTTGTGAACAAGCCATCTTCCATTTAGCTGCAACTTACTTTTTATTTTCAAATTTCATTCATATTGACATTGTTGAAATTGCTGATTCAGATGATTGGACAAGGATCTCACATTTAGGAGTGACAACAGTTAAATTAATGCTTTAAGATACACTGGAAATTCCTGAAATTTAATAGTTTCTACCCCTTTTCCACCTCTGTACCTCAGTCACTGAAAAAGCAGAAAGAAGGGGGCTGCACAGGATTGGAAACCATTTTGTATTTTTCACTTAAAAAGACACAACTATCTCAAATAAACATTAACCTCAAGTATTTTATAAATTAAAAAATCTGGATCTTTTCAAACCAGTTTATAAATTTTAAGACTGTAAGCTGATGATTTTCTGTGTCTATTGTTTTTCTCAATTTGTTTACCATAAGGCAACACATCTTTAAGGACATGGGATTGAGCTCACCAGATAGTGGCAGAGATACAACTAAGCTGAATATGTAATACAGGTCATGATTACTCACATCCTCCTTTTGATATATTCAGTTTCTGGGCTGGGCCACACTGCAGACCTACTAAAAACCCCACATAATTCATGGGAAATATACATTTGACATAGACTCCTAATCATTTTTCTTAAGGGACTAACTTTAAGATGTTATAAAAGGAAATTTGACTATGTCATGGTGGACAAAATTAAGTCACTCTACTGTTCCATGGAACCATTTGCTCCCTGCTTTCTTACACATTGATTGAATAGTTAATTAGTGCCAAAGATTGACTCATCTGATGTTTGGATACCAACATTGACCTCAATGAACTTACTGACCTCATTAAAATATTCTTTCCCTCTGACTCAAAAATAAGCAAAATTTGCCAAAATTTATCTATGTTACAGTCCTGGTTGGGACCTGCCACAGCCTGAATTTGTTGCTAACATTAATAAAAACTTCATTATCTGAAGCTGATTATTTCCCTCAGATTCCTTTCCTCACCCTATTGAACTATATCACATCTATCCCTCTCAGGGTTTTTTATGCTAGGATGGCTAAAATCATAAGTATAGTCTTTTACAAAGTATATGCTTTGCTGTTCCATAAGAAATTTAGAGGAGTATTAGACCCCGTCTTTCTCAGAGTTGCTGATTAGACTTGAATAATTAATTAGTAAATACTTATTAAGCATCTACTATGTGTCAAATACTTTCCTGAGGATACAAAGACAGATAAAAGACAATCCTTGTTCTCAGAGAGCTCACATTCTAATGGAGGAGACAATATTCAAACAACTATGTACAAACAAACTATATACAAGATAAATTGGAAATAATCAACTGAGGGAGCACATTAGAATAAGGGGAATCTATTTCAGGAACCTCTCTACAGAAACCAGGAAGTCATGATGATGAGGCAGAATATTCCAAGCATGGCAGACAACCAATAAAAATTCTGGGAGTTGGGAGATGGAGGGTCTTGTGCAACAAGGAGGCCAGCATCACTGGATTGCAGAATACATGGGGTGGGGAGGATGTTATGGTGTAAGAAGAATGGAAAAGTAAGGGGGCAGCATATGAATGGCATTGGACAAATTGTGTGATAGTAGAACTAGGTATAACCTTAGAAGTCAATGACTGTTGAAATAATGTGATCTAAGGGCCCATGAGCTTACTGTTAGAAAATTTTTAAATTATGAAATTGTGTTTTGAGGAAGCCCCTATTAAAAAAATTATCCAAAACAAGTGGTAAACTAATTCCATTAGTACAAATGATGTTATTAGATATGTTAGCCTGGAAGTTTTCAGGAGCAGACTGATGACTACTTGTCAGGGGCATTTAGAAAGGATATATGCACTAAATGGCTCTGGAGGTCCATTCCAGTTTTGAGATACTGGTATTCATGGAAAAAGGTAAGCTCAAAATGTAAGGTTCTGTGGTGGATTGGACACTGCACCATTGAAGAGAATGGTCTTAGATAACTATGGGTGCCTGCTAGAACTTCATGGAACTTCAGTATTCATCTAGTTCAACTTTTCCTCATTTTACAAATGAAGAATCTGAGACTCAGAGTTTAAGTTATTTACCCAAGAGTACACAGCTAGTAGCAGAACTATAACTTAAGCCCAAATCTTCTCATTTTCAGTCTGTGGCCACTTCTAATGGAAAAGGAGATAAAGGAGAAGATAGTGGATGCACTGCTTAAAATTAGTGGTCTGCTTCAGTCTGGCCCAAAGTTGGTCATAGATTTCAAGTCACTATTAATATATGTGCAAGTATCAAAAAGAACACTTGGGTTCTTTGGTATTTCCAGGGCTTAATCATTAAATAGGCAGGCCCAGCATTGTGTAAGGCTGATAAAAATTAAAATTATGAAAAAAAATGATTTGACCTTTAAATATTTTTGTGATTACAAAACTATAAGAAGATCATTTCTTGATTGTATATATATGTATAAAATATCATATACATACGAAATATATAATTGTCTTTTTGCATTATATATAAATATATAATGTGTCTTCTGATTGGTTTGGTAAAAGAAAAACTTCAGCTTTTCTGCACATTTCTGTGATCTTTATTTATCCTTTTTCTCCATTGTGCTACTTTCTGGTCATGTCTTTGCTGAGCTACTTCCTGTTGGTTCTCTGTTGAATTGTCTCTTCTATACTTCTTTCAGATCATAACTTCAGGGGCAGTCCCAGCTCTATTGAGATTCAGGCCCACAGCTGTAGACAGATAGCTGGTGAATTTCTTAAGTATTAATTCTATCCTTTTAACTGCATTTCTTCTGCCTTTGGCAGGACTCAATCTACAAAACTGGAGTGAAATTTTTTTTTTCCAGTTGTCATCATACATCTAGCTGCCATATTCAAATAACCCAGGGAGCTTCACTTAGCAAAACCATAAGGGAAATGAAGGAAATCTAGCTAGATTCGTTCTACTTTTTGACCAACAATGAGGTTGCTACTCATCCTATATAAATATATCCTACCTGGGACAGACTTGCTACTTACAGACTTAATACTTCTCTGAAATTTGGAATTTTATTTTTCTGTATTTATTCATGATGAATAGTTCAGATTTCTGTGCATTCTAACCTATGTCATCTGAATACCATCAGTGAGTTATATTTTAAAACTGGTGCATAATGCTTGCTATAGTGCTTACCTAGTAAGTTCTTTGGATAAATTTGGTGACTTAAGAAACAGGAAGGATTTCTGAGCTATTAGATATTGCTGTGTGAAAATGTTAATTTCTGGCATTTGGCTACTTCTTTTTGTTCGAGAGTATTTATGAATTCCTTTTTGTTAAAAGCACACTGGCCACAGAAAGATATAATGAACACTGTACTGGGAGTTAGGGAATATATCCAGTGTGGTAGTGAATTAGCTGTTTGACTTTAAGCAAGTAATTCAGTTTTCTTATCTATAAAATGAGAGTTGATTTGGATTGTGTCTTAAAATCTCTTCTAATGCCATCTTTATATGATTCTAATTCCTTCAGTATAATGCTCAGGACTCCCAGTTTGCTATTAAACAACCTAAGCCACGTCTTTATACCTTATTTTTTCTTTTATTTAAGTGCTATATTATTCCATTGAGACAACCATTTCCAGAGTACTGAAATTCCCCATTCCTTCCTGTACAATGAAAAAGGGACTTCTTAAAAAAAAAAGCCTGCTTATTAGAAATGGTTAAGATTCTTTTGGGCATTAAATTCTTGGCTGGTATTTACATATATAATAGGTCCCTCAATAGTATTGTTTCTTCTGTTGTCTTTGTATCCCCAGCATCTAATATAGGACTTGGCTTATAGTAAGACTAAATTAGTATCTCTTGATTGATTTATTGACAATGGGAGCAAAAAAGTAGGAAGCAAAATTTTCCTCCATAGGTGACAGTATCTCATAGCTTTTCACAGGTAATTGGACCAAGGATGCCTTATCTGGGTAGTTTGGGGACTGGAACTGGTTAGAGGAGTTGAGAGAAGAGGAGACATTGTTTCAGTTTGTCTGACTTTTTATGACCCTATTTAGGGTTTTCTTGGCAAAGATACTAGAGTGGCTTGCTGTTTCTTTCTCCAGCTCATTTTACAAATGAGGGAACTAAGGCAAATCAGGTCAAGTGAC
This sequence comes from Vombatus ursinus, assembly GCF_900497805.2. Taxonomy (NCBI): domain Eukaryota; kingdom Metazoa; phylum Chordata; class Mammalia; order Diprotodontia; family Vombatidae; genus Vombatus; species Vombatus ursinus. The sequence goes on from NW_020954610.1 coordinate 34,125,418, forward strand.
TTGCTTAGCATTGGACTGCTAGTAAGTGCCTGAGGCCAAATTTGACTTCATGAAGATAAATCTTCCCGATTCTAAGCCTGGCACTCTATATACTATTCTTGACCCTGAAGACCATAATGTCCATGGGAGTTACTTGGCAAAGATACTGGAGTCCTGCCATTTCCTTCTCTAGTGGATTAAGGCAAACAGAAGTTAAGTGATTTGCCCAGGGTCACTTAGCTAGTAAGTATCAGAGACCAGATTTGAGTTCTGGTCTTCCTGACTCTAGGTCAAGCATTCTATATCCACTGAGCCACCTACCTGCCTACTTTGCCTTTTACTGAAGTGTTTTGTTCTAGTTTAAAATGAAATATCAGATATGGATAGCACTGTGGCAATAGTAATTTAATGTTTCTGTGATAACTAGATAAAAGGAAGATCTTCAGATATGTCTATTGAAGAGATCAGAAATTATAGTAACATTTTGTGACACGGATCTGAATAGAGAATTTAATTGTCAATTACAACCTGCTAAATAAGTATTCTTGATCATCTTTAAAAAAAGTCAAAATTTGAGTGACTGAGCATACTCTGACAAGCTGAAAGAATTTTGTTTTATAGAAACTACAACATCAAATATGTAGTTTCAAAAAAAACCAAAAGATTCATTGAGGAGAAAAGGAAATGCTTAATAAATGCATAGTTTACCAGTTAGTCAACAAGCATTTCTTAAGTAGTCAACATATGCTCTTTGCTTTGTCCTAGGGATTCAAAAAAAGGCAAAAATAAGATTCTTACCCTAGAGGAGCTCTCATTCTATTAGGTGAGACAGCATGCAAATGTGCACTGTGTTCTGTGATTCTGTTCTCATTTCCCCTCTCCTCCAACTTTTCTACTCCCATCCTCAAGTTTAAGATCATCTAGACACCTTGCAACCCTCTCCCCCAAAATAAATAAATCTACTACTACTCTCCATCATATCTTGCTCTGTTTGTGAGTGTATTTCTATTAATCCATATTATTGATTCTCAAAGGGCAGTATGTGAGTCCTCAAACTCCTTTCAAGGGGGTCCTCAGGGTTAAAACTTTTTTCTATAATAATACTAAGATGTTTTCATTTCTAATATCTTAAGTGTAAGTAGTTGTGATGCACATAAACAAAAGATGTATGGGGTGGGGAGGGGAGGTGTCTGCAATAATTTCTAAGAGTATAAAGGGGTCCTGAGACCAAAAAGTTCAGAATCCTTGGTCTATATAAACAAGTTGGATATGGATTTCAGTCTTGTTTTCCTTCCTAAATCTGAATCATAATTAAAACCAGCATTGCTTTAACATCTATATGTGCTTATTTTGGTTTGGGATGTATAGTACTTCCTCTTTGGAATAAGAATCATGTTGCCATGCAGATCAGAAAGAGTGCTCCTAATTATGATGAGAAAAATTTCATATTATCACGACAGTATCCTCATCTCCTTACATTTCTATGACTTTGTTACTTTACATTGCTCAGTTATTATGGCAATGCCAAAGAAATATTTAGTTCATATGACCTAAAGAACTAGATTCCTGATAGCCAGCTTTTTTTCTGTTCATGCTTTTGGTCTCCATTTCTATGTAGTATATCGATATGAGAATAAAAGTTATGTAGTCTTATCTTTCTCAAAGTCTGCTAATGCCAAATAAATGCTTTGTTAAATCTTTAAAATAACAAAATTATATGGGTATTTATGATGTGTCCTTCATTTCTGTTTTCAAATACTGATCTCTCTTGTGGATTGACTTGAAACAAAATAAATTTACATAACAAATTTTAAAGAAGAGCTCCTTATTTACCATTTCGACTTCGGCTGAATTGACTTTGTAAGAAGGCGTTGCAGGCAAACATTCTGACACCAAACATCTTTAGCCTTTCTCTATTGTTTGTTCCTTTTCAAACATTAGGTCTAGTAACTGATTAAAGTTAAAAGTAAATACAGTGTAGGAAGGGTGATTACTACTTTTTAAGTTGACTAAAGTAGAGAATATTAATTTACCTTACTTTGGTCATCCAACCTAGCATCTTTGGTTTATGAATGAAAAGCCATCCAAAATTTCCTGTTGTCTATTTTTTTTTAAAGTGTTCTACCTAATTTTTTTTTCTGGGATAGAGAATTGGTCATAACACTGAGCTCATTCAGTATATATAGTATATATGAAATGTGGAAACACTAATTATATATGTAATATGTATGTAATGCATACATTATATGTATATAAGTATGTATTTATACATTCTAAACTGATGAAATTCAAAAGATATAAAATTGATCCTTTCTTTACTCAGTTTGTACTACCCTGAAAAGTTATGTGTAAATGAATTTAAATATTCTATATATGTTTGGGGAGCTTTCAGTAGAGAAGTCTTATGGTAAATACTTTTAAAAATTAAATAGTCTCTTATTTTTGCTTTTTGAAAAATTGGATTTTCTTAAGATGGGGTAAGAAGAACACACATCTGTATCTGCATCTATCTGTCTGTCTATCTGTCTGTCTATCTATCTATCTATCTATCTATCTATCTATCTATCTATCTATCTATCTACCTGCTCACCTATATATAGGTATATGTAGATAGATATTTAAAAAGACCTTTGGGTAAAAAATTACTAAAAGGGTTCTTCTTTGTGTGATTAGCCTACTTTCAAATTACTTTTGTGTTCATAATTCATATGCTTTAATAAGCCAGTGGATCTAAGATCTCAATGTTGTATTGTTCATTATTCAGTTATGTCTAACTCTTTATGACTCTCTTTGGGGTTTTCTTGGTAAAGATACTGGAGTGGTTTGCCATTTCCTTCTCTAGATCATTTTACAGATGAGGAAACTGAGGCAAGCAAGGTTAAGTGGTTTGCCCAGGATCATACAGCCAGTAAGTGTCTGAAGCTAAATTTGAACTCAGCAAGAGAGGACTTCCTTATTCAAGGCCTGACACTCTAGCCACTGTACAACCTAGCTGGCCCAACATTGTTTAACTCTGAGTATACAGACCCCAATACATTCATGCCTGTTCATCTATTTGATTCTCATCTATATCCTCTTTTTTAGCATTTTGAAATTTTTCTTTTGGAATTTCTGAAAAAGCAGAACCTTCTATACCTCAGCCTTTTTATTTCACAGTTTGAATACACTTTACATGTTGTTTCCCCTGCTACATTCAGAAAATATTGTTTATACTGTGGCTATCCTCTTAGGTTGGTATTGGTGCTGTTGTTGAAAGGGAAATTGTTCATATGGTCTTTTGCCCTGATTAACAAGATGAAACTCAAGACAAAAAGTTTTAAAAGGATTTTATTAGTAGTATGTCAAGGTAACAACACATTGACAGGCTAATTCATCGAAGATCTGCAATGGCTCCAAGGTAGGGACAGCTTTTATAGGTAACTTTAAGACAATTCAGATAAGTCTACCTTAGCAGAAGATATCCTTCCTTGCATCTCAGTTCCTCTCCAAGTTAACAAGAACGTGAAAAAAAAAGCAGGGAATTAAAAAAACGGCAGACTTGGTGTCTCCTTCCCTACCAGATCCTCCCCCAACACTGGTTGATAAGCAGGGCTGGGAACAATGGGTAACTGAGTCAACATAACTTTCAACACTGTCCCACATCATTGTACTTGGTAAAATATTTCTGCTAAATTAACCTGCATTCATTTGAGGCTAGAGAATTAGTTATTGGGTGGTTCTCTGTGATTTTGTATTTCCAGTTTGCCTTTGACTTGAATTGTACCTTTTCCAGTCTAGTTTCCTTGCTTTTTCACTGGTTTTTCCCCATGTCTAGAATGGTCTCCCTCCTTTTCTCCACCTTTTATTTTCCCTGATTTCCTTCAAGACTCAACTCAAATTCTACCTTCTGTAGAAGGTTTTTCTTCTAGGCAGGTACTTCTGCCTACCCCTCCAACCCATCCTAGTTGTTAGTGCCTTTCTTTCTGAGATTACTTCCCCTCCTCTATGTATATCTCTAGTGTGTAGTTATTTTCTTGTTGTTTCCCCGGTTAAAATGTGAAGGTCTTAAGAATAGGGCCCATTTTGTCTGTATTTCCAGAACTTTTAACCCAGTGCCTGTCACATCATAACTCTTAATAAATGAGTGTTGACTGATTGACTAACTGACACATTGCCTTCTCCCTGATGCAATAGTGACTGTTCTTTCAAACAAAACCAAAAACAGAAGCCTGGATACTCTAAAGCAGGAACTGATTCTAAAATTGTATTTTTGGATAAGACCCCTTTGGCAGTCTAGTAAACTGATTCTATGGAACCTTTCTGAGAATAATACTTTTAAATGCATAAACTAAAATACATAGGATTATAAAGGAAGCCAATTATATTGAAATATAGTTATTTTCTTTTTAAAGTTCATGGACCTCAGATGAAGAGCCCTGTCCTAAAGGAATCAGAAATTGCTTAGGAAAAAAATATTCTAACATGAATACCTGAAAGTAAGAAATAAGACTATCAAGTACTTTAGTGATTTTGTCCACAAGGGTCAATAGTCAATGTATAGTACTCTGTATAGTTTTGTTTTATTTTGATTCTTGAAATTAGATTAATGTCCTGTTGCTAATCCACAATTCAATTCAACATTTATTAAGTACCTACTATGTGCCAAGTGTTGTGTGGGGGATGAAGATGGAAAACCAAAAATGAAAACAGTCCCTTACTTAATGAGCTTACATTCTGTTGGAGGGAAAGAACATAAATTCTACTAGGTAAACACAAATAAATATAAAGGGGTTTTTTGTTTGTTAGTTTTTGTTTTACTGCATTTTGGAAGATGAATGTTTATGCCTGAAGTAGAAGTGCAAGAAAAACAGGACAAGAAAGTGAGAAAGGCCTTATGTAGGAAGTAGCTTGAATTTCCTTGAAGGAAACTAGAGATTCCAGGAAACCCCAAAGATCTTTTGGAGAGTTGTTGAATTAAAAAATGATAAAACTAGAGCAAAGAGAAGACTTAGCCAAAACAAACAAACAAAAAAACCATGGAAGGATTAATGGTACCTGAAATTTGTAAAATTCTTTAGTTTCCAAAATGTTTTGCCTACATTATTTTCTCGTGATTGCATCATATACAACCTTATGTGTCAGGTACAACAATTTTTATTCCTACTTTACAGTTGTGTAAAGTCAGGTTTACTGAAATTAAGTCACTTCTCCATGGTCATAGATGTAGTAAATGCTAGGGGCAAGCTGAGCTCTCCTTACTCTAAATCTAGTGTTCTTTCCACACCATTTTCTTGTTGATATGTAAGAGAGTACAGTGAAGGCTATGTTAGCTAGCCATTTAATAGACTGGCACTGAATTTAAATTGTTATTTCAAGACAGAGCACTGTACTTTGGCTAATGTTACTGTGATCTAGTGTGCTCAAAAACAATTTAGATTTACCATAAATGGCAGATTTGTGTTTCAGACACATATGTGGTAGAGGATTACCTCCCAAGGAAAACATCTGCATTGTGTTTCCTTTGTAGCAAATTCTTGCTGATAGATGCGAGACAGCAAGTTATGATATGACATATTTATCAGACAAAATAAATTTCAGACAGATTTATGTATTATAGCTTTTGTTGTTATGTCTAAGGAAGAAAGGCCCCTAACTTTTAAAAATCCCCATTGCAGGGGAATTCATTTTAATTTGTGCCTCCAATGATTTTGTAATATGCCTGCCTTGTAGTAGGTGTTATTCATTACTCCCCTTTCTTTTCTACTATTAGTAACTTACTTACAGTACCCTCCAAACACATCCTGAGGTGGTTGTTGTTGCCAGAGTCAGAGAGAAGAAAATATAACTACAAAGAAGGATGGTGATTGAATAAATCAATCAAATCACCCCACCTACCCCACTTAATAGAATTGATAAGCTGCTAAAATGACCTTGCATAGGAATCATTTTTAGATGTACTGAGCAAACCCGGTCATAGCCTAATAGTCAGCCATAAATTATCAAACTTGTTTAGACCTGGAATCATTCCAGACAGTGGAACAAACATGGCTTTCCAGCAAAATGTTTTAAAGAAGAACCACTTGGGTTCCTCAGGAATCTGTCATACTGGTTTCCTTCCTGTGAGCAATCTCCCAGCTTATTTATGTCTCTCCTAAAATGTGGTGCCCAGAATTGAACACAATAATCCATATATGTTCTGATCAGAGCAAAATATAGGATCATCTCTTCTTCTTCCTCCTCCTCCTTCTCCTCCTTCTCCCTTCTCCTCCTGCTTTTATTCTTCCTCTTTTTTCTCCATCTTCCCTGTAAGAATTTTGTGAGTGTCTTTTGTAAATAACATACTGTCAGATTCTAGTTTGTAATTCATTCTGCTATTATTTCCATTTTATGGGAGAGCTTATCCCATTTACATTCACAGTTATGATTACTGTATATTTCCCTCCATCCTATTTTCTTCTGTTTGTCCTTCTCCCTCTCTTTTTATCTTGTCTCTCCTCAAAAGTCTGTTTTGCTTCTAACCATTGCCTCCCTTAATCCACCCACCCTTTTGTCACTCTCAGCCCTTTTCTTATCCCCTTTCCTTCCTATTTCCCTTTTGGGTAAGATAGCTTTCTATACTCAACTGAGTGTGTATAATATGGTCTTCCCTCTTTGAATCAATTCTAATGAGAGAGGTAGGTTCAAGCATTGTCCACCACTTCCCCTGTCATTTCCCCTCCAAAGTAAAAGGTATTCCTTGTGCACCTCTTTAACATGAGTTAATTCTCCCCATTTTGCCTCTCCCTTCCCCCTTCTCTCAGTGCATCCTTCTTTCTCACCTCTTCATTTTTTTGAAATCATTGTAAATATTCAACTTAAACCCATGCTCTCTGTCTATGCATATTCCTTCTAAGTACCTTAATAATTAAAAAGTCTTTAGGAGTTACATGTATCATCTTTCTATATGGGAATGTAAATAATTTAGCTTATTGAGTCCTTTATGATTTTTTTTTCATATTTATCTTTTTAGACTTCTCTTGAGCCTTCTTTTTGATGTCAAATTTTTTATTTAGCTCTGGTCTTTTCATAGGGAATGCTTCAAAGTCCTCAATTTCATTAAATGTTCATTTCCCCCCTGACTTTTATACTCACTTTTACCAGGTAGGTTATTCTTTATTGTAATCCTTTGTCTTCTGGAATATCATATACTGAGCCCTTTGCATCTTTAATGTAGAAGATGCTAAGTCTTCTGTGATCCTTATTGTTACTCCATGATATTTGAATTGTTTCTTTCTGACTGCGTGCAAAATTTTCTCCTTGATCTTGGAACTCTGGGACTTAGCTACAATATTCATGGGAGTTTCCATTTTGGGATCTCTTTCAGGAGGTGATCAGTGGATTCTTTCAATTTCAATTTTACTCTCTGGTTCTAGCATAACAGAGCAGTTTTCCTTGATAATTTCTTGAAATATAATATCTAGGCTTTTTTAAAAAATCATACTTTTTTATTTATATTTTTTCCAATTTTATTAATTTATTTACTTTTAGTTTTCAACAATCACTTCCACAAGATTTTGAGTTCCAAGTTTCCTCCCCATCTCATCCCTCCCCCACCCCAAGATGGCGTGCATTCTGAATACCCCTTCCCCTAATCTGCCCTCCCTTCTATTCCCCCCCCTTTTCTTATCCCCTTCCCCTTCTATTTTCCTGTAGGGCAGGATAGATTTCTATACCTCATTGCCTGTATATCTTATTTCCCAGTTGCATGTGAAACAATTTTTAACATTTGTTTTTAAAACTTTGGCTTCCAAATTTTCTCCCTCCCTCCCTCATTGAGAAGGTAAGCAACTCAATACAGGTTATGCATGTGTAGTCATGCAAAACACTTCCATAGTAGTCATGTTGTGAGAAACTAAATATATTTCCCTTCATCTTATCCTGCCCTCATTTATTCTATTCTCTCTTTTGACCTTGTCCCTCCTCATAAGTGTTTGCTTCTGATTACCCCCTCCCCCAGTCTACCCTCCCCTTTATCATCCCTCTTGTCCCCTTCCCCCCCATTTTCTTGTAGGGTAAGATAGATTTCCATACCCAATTGAGTGTGTATGTTATTCTCTCCTTAAGCCAAATCCAAAGAGAATGATTCACTCATTCCCTCTCACCTTCCCCCATTTCCCCTCCACTGTAAAATCTTTTTCTTTTCTGTTTTATGTGAGAAAATCATACCTTTTTGATAGTCCAATAATTCTTAAATTATCTCTCCTTGATATATTTTCCATATCATTTGTTTTTCTGATAAGAGATTTCATATTTTCTTCTATTTTTTTCATTCTTTTTACTTTTTTTTGTTTCTTGTTGTGTCATGGAGTCATTAGCTTCCAATTATAATTTTTAAGGAATTATTTTCTTCAGTGAGCTTTTTTTTTTAAAAAAAATTCTTTTTTTCTTTCCTACTTAATATTTTATTTTTTCAATTACATATAAAAATAATTTTTAACATTCTTTTTTAAAATTTTGAGCTCCAAATTGTCTCCCTATCTCATTTTCCTCTTCTCCCCCACTAAGAAGACAAGCATTTTGATACAGGTTTATACATGTGCAGTCATGCAAAACATTTCCATATTAGTCATGTTGTGAAAGAAAACAGAAAAAAAAACTCAAGAAAAATAAATTTAAAGAAGTATGATTTAATCTGTATTCAGACACCATCAGTTCTTTCTCTGGTGATAGATAACATCCCTAAGCCCTTCAGAGTTATCTTAGGTCATTGTATTGGTGAGAGTAGCTAAAATCATTCACAATTGATCATTATATAATATTGCTGTTATTGCGTACACTGTTCTCCTGGTTCTGTTTATTTCACTTTGCATCAGTTCATGTAAGTCTTTCCAGGTTTTTCTGAGAGCATCTTCCTTGTTATTTCTTACAGCATGATAATATTCCATCACAGTCATATACTTGTTCAGCCATTCCCCAATTTCTAATTCTTTGCTACCACAAAAAGAGTTGCTGTAAATAATTTTTATGTAGGTTCCCTCACCCCCCTTATTTTAAATTGCTGTGATATAAACCTAGGTATGGCTGGGTCAAATGGTATGCTTGGTTTTCTAGCCCTTTGGGCATAGTTTTAAATTGCTGTCCAGAATGGTTGAATCAGTTCACAACTCCACTAAGTGTTGATTATTTTCCCTCATTCTCTCCAGCATTTGTCATTTCAGTGTCATTTATGTCATTTATGTGTGAGGTGGTGGTTCAGAGTTGCTTTAACCTGAATTTCTCTGATCACTAATAATTTAGAGCATTTTTTTCATGTGAGTATTGATAACTTTGATTTTTTTCTGAAAAAATTTCCTGTTTATATCCTTTGACCATTTATTAATTGAGGAATGGCTCTTATTTTTATAAATTTATCAGTTCCCTATACATTTCAGAAATAAGACCTATATCAGAGAAACTTGCTATAAAATATTTTGTTATTAATTTACTATCTCTGGTACCTTTTAGCAAAATGCAGTTTCCTTGATTCTCTTTTTTTATTTAGGTCTATTTTTCCTTCCTCTCCCTCCCCTCATGATTACTACACTTGGATTCTTTTTTTTTTAACTTCACCTGAAGTAAAAGTTAAGAATTCTCTGTGTGTCTTTCTGTTTCAAGTGTGTCTCTTGTAAACAACATGTTATTGGATTACAGTTTGTAATCCATTCCACTGTCACTCTCATTTTATAGGTTAACTTGTTCTATTCACATTCAGTTAAAATTACTATGTATTTCCCTCCCTGGTGGCTGCAAGCTCTGGTGTGCTAGTGTTCCTCTTTGCCCTGGGACTGTGACACAGGTGTTCATACGGGCAATGCAACAGAGTCCTGCACCCAGTGCTAGCAGAGGCACCCTTATAATCTTTTTCTGACCAGTTGTCCCACCATCAGGAGTGGGGAGCCCAGGGCCTTGGTTGTGGCCTTTTGATTGAGTCAATTTTTATGGAACAAATCTTTTTATTAAGGGGATTTGTTCTGTGAAGTTTAGATTCAGCCAAAGAGCTGCACTTGAAGACCTAGAAGGCCACACATGACCTCAAGGCTGCAGTTTCCCCAACCCTGTTACCCCTTTACTGTCTGTGGACTGAGAATTCCAGAAGCCACTTATGTGGATTCAGTTGTCCCCTAGGCCTGTTGCTGTCTTATAGGGACTGCCCTGGACTGTACTACACTCTCATGCCAGTGTGACAGACCTCTCCTGCTGACCTTCTTAGTTGTCTTGGGTGGAAAACGTTTCATCTTATTCTTTTTGGGTTCTGCCACTTTGGAATTTATTTTGAGGCACTATTTAAAGTTGTTTGAAGGGGAATTTCAGAGATCTTAGGCAATTCCCTCCTTTTTCTCCTCCATATTGGCTCTGCCTCTTCAGTTAACTATTGTACCTCCTTTTCCATTTGGCTTTTTCTCACTATTTGTGAGAATTTCTTCTGTGAATTTTTGAAACTCTTTTACCAGTAGGCCAATTCTGTTTTTTAAGGTGATTTTTTTCCATTGAGTATATTTCCATGCCTCTTTTTACCAAGCTATTCATTCTCTTTTAATAATTTTCTTGCTTCGGTCTCATTTGTTTTCCAAATTTTACTCTACCACTCTTAGCTTTCTTTTTTAACTCTTTGAGGAATTCTGGTTAGGCTTATAATCAAGTAGCATTTTTCTTTGAGGCTGTCCTTGTTGCTGTTTTCACATTGTCATCATTTTCTGAGTTTGTGTCTTAGCCTTCCCTGTTACTGTAGTATCTTTTTATGTTCAAGTTGTGTTTTTGTAATTTGCTCATTGTAGTTGCTCATTTTGTAGTTCTGCCTCCCAGGCAGAAGGAAGAGGCAGATAAGGGAATTCAATTAGCTCAGAAAATGAGCAGTAGGAGAAAATAAGGGGGGGGGGTGGAAATGAACAAAGAAGAAGAAAATCAAATAAACCAACAAGGAAGACACTAATAACAGAGAGAAAAATGGCCTCCAAATCAAGTAAAAGAGTTCAGGCACCTATGAATAATTTTCATAGTATTGTTAAGACAAAGGAAAGTGAATCTGAGGAGCAGAGGACCCCGGGAATTCCCAAGAGAGCATGGCACCAGAGCAGGATGTTCCTAAACATGAGAAACAAGAATTGGTAAAGAGGGCAGCTAGATGGCATGGTAGATAGAGCTCTGGCCTTGGAGTCAGGAGGACCTGAGTTCAAATCCAGCCTCAGACACTTGATACTTACTAGCTGTGTGATCTTAGGCAAGTCACTTAACTCTGATTGCCTCACTAAAAAAAATGGTAAAGGAAAATGTATGACTTTGCATAGCAGAAATAATTAGCACAATAGAAAAACTTGAATCCACAGCAGCAAGTATTATCAAAGAAACAAAACTGATTGGGAATGTAAATACATCGAAGTGAAAGGCTACCTGGAAGAAGAGAAACAAAAAAACAATAACATTAAATGAAATCATGATCTTCATACAAGCAAAATGTATCGTCCTCATACCATGTGAAGAAACAACTTAAGGATTGTAGGGCTTTCAGAAGAATATGACAAGTTAAAAAACCTGAACCCCTTAAGATAAGAAATAATACAAGAAAACTGACTAGAACTGTTGAACACAGAAGACAAATTGAAAGAATCCATAGAGCGCCTCTATGGGGAAGAATTGCAAATTCCAAGACACATAGTGACTAAAGTTAATACTTCCACTGACAAATGACAAATTCTGTAAATGACCAGGAACAAAAAGATTCTGTGTGTGTGTGTGTGTGTGTGTGTATGAAATACATATAACACAAGTCTTTTTCTGCGCTCACTGGAAATCTTAAGAGGTAATGGAATATTTATATGTTCTGGAACACAAAAGAATTCAAGATGTAACCCAAGGTAACATGTCCTACAAATATGAGCTTAAGTGTAAATGAAAAAAAAAAAAGAAATATTCAGTAAAAAGAGTTGTTAAAAGTATTTCTAGAAGAAAAACCAGACTGCTTCTCAAACACCCCCAGACAATAGAAATACAAGAGTAAATGAACAGAGCAAATGAGGACAACAACAAAATAATAACAGAAAGGTCATTAAAAGATTTCTTTCTCAATAAATATGAGGAAACAAGAATGAAAATAGAAGCCAAATAGAAGTGATAGAGAAACATGCCTGAAACATCATGAACTAAAACTTACAATACTCTGTCTATGGGTGGATCATCCTATTAATTAATTTATTTGTGAGACTAGATTACAGAAATGGAAGGAATATTAAAGGGGGAAGAAATGAAGGAGATAGAAGGGAATATATGGTGTACATTAGACAAGTCAAAGGCTAACAATGAAAGCAAAATAACTTGTAGTTTTTCAGGAAGAATAGAGTCTACAGTAGAATTGACAAGGAGGAAAAGAGAGGGACTGGGGTGGGGAGCACCAATAATAAGTACTTCTATGGAAGAAAAGATACTCTAGAAAGGGTGATGAGGCTTTTTTAATTTGTATTATCTGCAGGAATTTGGTGCTTAGAGCACATATCCAGCCTCAGAGGGAGGAATAAGCTCTTGGGGGCAACTGATAACCCAGAAAAATGGGAGGACATGAAACCAGGGAAGAGATTTCAAGCTACATGGGAAGGGGAAATAACCAAGGCAAAAATAAAGGTCAATAATGAATTGTATAGTCAGGCACACAGGGAGATTCCTACCATGAAGCAATATTCTCTGGGTATTTCTAAGATTGAACTATAGCAGAAAAAAAAGAGGTGGGCAGTTGGGTGATAGAGATCCAAGGGAATAACTAATTAGAAGAGAAAATTCCAAATCAGTACCTTATAACTTTCAATTCCATGAGTACAAAGAAAGACTAAAGAAGTATAAGGGCCATGAATCATAGAATGAATGTCTAAAATAAGTAAATGATTAAGTAAATGAAAGTAAATGATTAAGAAAATGGGGGGAAAATATTTTTTTTAAAAAGGCACAAAAAATTATTTTTAAAACTGATTAATAAAAGTTAAGGGGGATAGAGAAAGTGAGATTCTACTTGACTATATAACTGAGAAGAGCAAAAAAGAGAGGGAAGAATTAAATAATCAGATAAAATCAGACAAGAAAGAAAAAAGAACTATAATAAGCAAAACTAGGCAAAAGGGTAGCAAATGTGGGGTATGGGTGGGTGGTGGGTTTAGCAATGAGGGAAAGAGACTAAGTAGGAATAAGCTTGCATTAAAAGAGGTTAACTTAAAATAATTGAAGAAAAATAGTAGTGTATTTACAGAAAAATATGGAAAAATCCCAATATGGGATAAAAACAGTATTAGAGACAAAGTGAGGTAAATATAAGCTCATAAATTTTAATGTGAGTAGATTAAGCAATCCAGTAAAGTGAAAAAAAACAGTGAAATATTGAATAAGAAATCAAAATCTCATAATTTTTTGTACATTTTAAAAAAGTAAGCAAAATAAAAATGAGGGGATAATTTTTCCCCCTCCACATAAGATGAGTTCAGAAAAGCAACAATTGCTGCCAGGCAAAGTAAAAACAAGCACTCAGAACTTAAAAAGTGATAAACAAGATCTCTTTCCTAGCTTTGGTTAAATCTAGCAGAGTGATAAACAAAAGAGAAAACTCCAAACTGAACAAATTGCTGGAGAAATTAGAGGGGGAAAAAAGTACAGTATTTTCTACATGAGACTGCTGCAGAGTATACATATTTCTCATAACCACATGGATCCTTTGCACAAATTGACTATATATTAGGGCACTAAGGTATTGAAAACAAATATAAAAATGGGCAGAAATAGTAAATATACACTTTATAAACATAATGGAATAAAAAGAGAAATCAGTTTAGACACCATAAACTGAACAATGAAGTCCTAAATAATTAATAGATGAAAGAACAAATCATGAAAGCAAAATGAATAATTTTGTTGAAGAAAATGATAATGTAGAAACAACATAACAAAATTTTTATGATGAAGCTAAAGCAGTTAGGGAAAAATCATCTCTACAAACATACATTAACAAATAGAAGAAAAGAGATTTTAATGAACTAATGTGAATTAAAAAAATTAAAAGCCAAGAAATAAGCAAAACTGAAATAAGCAAAAAGAAGAAATATTAAAAATTAGAGGTGAAATAAATTTGAACATCAAAAAATAAAAACTTCAAGAAATTATGAATAAAACTTAAAGCTGCTACTTTAAAAAAAGATAAATTTTAACCAATATGATTTTTAAAAATAAGGCAGAAAATTAGATCAACAAAATAAATGATCAAGATAAAAATACCACAAAACCAAAAGTAAAAAGAATAATCAGAATCTACTATGTATGCTAAAAAAAAAAAACTGAGAATACAAAATAAATAGTAGAATGCCTTCAGATATATAAAATAACTAAGTAAAGATTTTAAATAATCCAATCTCAGAAAATGAAACAGAACTAATTTTAAAAGAATTAACAAATGGGGTGGGGAAGACTCCTGCTCTGATAGATTCACAAGAGAATTCATTAAACTTAAAGAATATTTACTAACCACATTACATAAATTTTAAAAAACTGAGAAAGAAAACACCCTATCAGAATCCTTTTATGAGACAAATAAAGTCTTAAAACCTAAATAAGGGAAGGATAAAACATCTGTAACTATAGATTATGTTATAGTTTACTATCAATTTAAAAATTTTTAATAAAACTTTGTCAAATAGACTACAGTGATAGCCTGGTAGAACTAAATGATCTCTGAGATTCTGTGATTCAGTAAGATTTAGAAGGTTTCTAGCTGTACTCACAGCACATCTAACGTCCCCAGTAGATTCCCCATAAAAATAACTAAGAGCTTTTTTCTTTCTGATGCCCTGATTTGGTGGGGGTTGGGGGAAGGGGAGAATTTCATTCCTTCAAAGTTTTAAAACAGTCTCCCTCATAGGGATATGGGCGCTAACATAAATTCTGTAATACCCTTGTTGCATGTAATCATGTTTGAAAGACTTTCAGAAGGTGCAATGCAAGATATTTGAAAACTTTGTCTAGATTAATTGTTGAGTGCTAAAATTACTCTGAAGGTGAAGCCTTTGATTTGTATGAACACAGAGGAGTTAGTTATGTTTGTGCTTGCTGATTTCTTACATTTTTTTAATTTGCCTAGGTTATGAACTTATATAAGAGAAAAAAATTAAAATCCATACTTTTTCAAGTTATAAAAGAACTCTGCTTCTTCCTGCAACTCTCTTCTATTTATTTCACTTGGCTTATTGCAACTTGCTGGCTATTTCTTCAAGTTGGTAGAATCCATGCCCATCTTGCCACAAGTGCATGATCCCTAAAACACTCCTATTACTGTTTAAACAATTGATATAATGAATTGCTACATTGCAAAGAGTATAAATAAATGTAGACAAGTAAAATTCTCTAGAGCTGAAAGTTTAGATTATGCAAAAACTTCAACAGCTATAATTTGTAGATCCTAGTATATTTTGAGGGTGTGAGTGATGTAAATTATAGAAGGTTGACATTTAGCATATGTATGTTTTGTCATTTTGCCAAAAGACCAAATTTGACTGCTGTTTCCCTTAACTGCGAACAACGTTTTGAGAGGCAGAACCTACTAAAAGAGAAGTATTGAGAAGAAATATTGAGAAGAATTTCCTTGTAATCAAAACAAGATGGTTTAGTACATGATTAATACAGAAGCAATCTCCGTGAGGTTTCATTTTGGGGAAAATTATTTAACATTTTTGCTTGTTGTTTAGTCATTTTCAGTGTTGTCCAACAGTTTGTTACTCCTTTTGTTGTTTTTTTGGCAAAGATACTGGAGTGGTTTGCCATTTTCTTCTCCAGCCATTTTACAGATGAGGAACTAACGAAACCAGGGTTAAGTGACTTGCCCAGGGTCACACAGGTAATAAGTATCTGAAACCAGATTTGAATTCATGAAGATGAGTTTTCCTGATTCTAATCCCAGTGCTCTATCTACTGTGCAACTTAGCTGCCCTTCAACAGTGTAAGTAGACTTTGTTTTGTAGATCTGAAACTATCAAAAGAATTCTGAAAAATATCCTAAGATTTATATTCATATGTCATCAGAATAACACAATGCTCAGAAAGTACTTTATGACCATAAAGTTTTTCCTGTATGCCTAATTATAATTATTGAATCAGTGCTTCTTTCTTGTCATAAAAAAACAATTTGGGTCATGTCAAAATTAATAAAAAAATTTTCTTCTCTCTTCCCCATCTAATACAATGAATGTGAACTCTTTAAAAAGAGGAGTTAAATACTGATAGACCCATAACATTACATATTTTTGTCTTATAAGCAGAGAATGGTAAGGTATAATGTCACATTTGTTCAGGGAGTTACAATGTATTTACCTAACAGAAAGCAGAGGTTATGTTTGTCTCTTACAAAATTACCACAAAGCACATTACTGATAAACTGTGACCACCCAACTAATTAAATACTTTTTTGTTTATTTATGCCAGGCCATCTTCTATTCATGATTTTCCTAAAGTATCCATTCATTCCCCTGTTCAATAAACTCCAGTGACTCCTTCTGATCTCCAAGATCAAATGCAAAATCCTCTGTTTGACTGGATTTAGGAGGCCATCTCCCTTTTCTGAGAGAAAGCCACTTTTATTCATGGAATTGCTGTATCTCTATTTAAGGGAAATTAGATACCACTCCAATAATTAAATTCAGGAGGATACTTAGGAGAGTGCTATTGCTATTTATTTCCTCCTTCATTCTGTTTGGCAGAGGTAAGCTTATGTGGCTTAGTTTGCCCATGCTACTGTGTTTCTGGTAACATTTATGCAATCACTGAAGCATTTCACATGGCTTCATCACTGAGTATAGATATGTTTTTCTGTGTAAGAGCAGGTGTATGAAGCACAGTTGAATAGCTAGTCCTAGGTTGCCAAGTCATTTTTTTTTTTAGTGAGGCAATTGGGGTTAAGTGACTTGCCCAAGGTCACACAGCTAGTACGTGTCAAGTGTTTTGGGCTGAGGTCAGTTTTGAACTCAGGTCCTCCTGACTTCAGGGCTCGTGCTCTATCCACTGGACCACCTAGCTGCCCCCAAATCATTTCTTAATCTAAGCCACATAGAACCTTAAGAGTAGGTAAGGGCAATCTTCTCTCTCAGGTTACATCTAGATGCTAATAATCCTATAGCCTTATTCTAGTTTTCTCCTTTATTTTTATGTATGCTTTAAATTTTTTCATATTCATTTCTTTTTAGAAATGTTAAATTTAAAGAAAAATGAGAGAGCATTTTATATACCACAGAGAAGAGAAAAAGAGAATTATTATATGAAAATGAGTATTTCTATTATATATATATTATATATACTTTTTAAAAAAGTATATAGTAAATTCAACATGTAACTATAAGTGTTATCTGATTTATTTATGTTTCCCTCTAAACTTCTTTGTTTTCTTCTGTTCATTAAAAAAGTTTCAATAACTATATTTTGTTTTCTTCCTTCTTTCCTTCCCATACTTTCACTTATCTCCCCCTACCTACCCAAAAAAATTCCCTCAATAGGGATAGTCAAACAAAGCATGCATTTGTTATGTCCAAAAATGCTTCTAATTTTGTACACTAGGTCCAGCATTCCTCTCTTCATTCCTTCCTGGGGTCTATTAAGTCTGTGGACTTTTCTACCAAGTCACAACAACTTTCTTACCTTGAAATTTCACTTTTCTGCTATGGCTTCTTCACCCAGGAAATTCATGCCACCCTTACAATCCCATCCTCTAATTGGTTGGTTCCTCACAGAACTTCCATCTTACAGAAAGTGTACAGGTCAGCCATGTTTTCATTCCTGTCTGGCCTTCATTCCTTACCTTCCAGCCTGTGTGTGTACCTGCTCTTCCACCTCTCCTTTCAGCTTCTTTAACCTTCTTTCATTAAAATATAAGCTCTTTGGGAATATGGACTATCTTTCTGTTTGTGATTGTGTTTCCATCATTTAAGACCGTGCCTGTCCCAGAATAAGTATTTGATAAATGCTTTTTGACTTGACTTGTTGACTTTTTAGTTGGTGGATAATATTTTTCATCATCAGTCCTCTGGAGTTGAGGCTAGTTATTGTATTGATTGAAGTCCTTAAGGCTTTCCACTTTTTCCCCCTCCATAATGTTATTATGATATAAATGGTTTCCTGGTTCTCCTTGCTTCACTTTTCTTCCAAATCTTCCCAATGTTCTCTGAAGTCATCTCTCTTATAATTTCTTGCAGTATAACAATATTCTTTTGCATTCACATACCATATATTTGTTCAACTCCCTCAATAGATGGATATCCATTTGTTTACATTTATTTTCTACTACAAAAGAAACTGGCATAATAACTGTGTGTACATGAGTGTTTTTTTCCCTTTCTTTAAAATCCTTTGGGGGGTCATGATCTAGTAATTATGTCATTGGGTCAATGAGCCAAATTCAGTGTAGTGACTTCAGGGATATATTCCAAATTTCCTTCCAGAATGGCTGGGACATCTCATAGTTATAACGAGAGTATACTTAGCATGCCTGTCTTCTTACTACCCCTCCAACAATTGGGTTTTTTTTCAGTTTTTGTCAATTTTGCCAATCTGATGGGTCTGAGGTAGAAACTCAGAGTGTTTATGATTTTCATTTTTCTAATAAAGAATGATTTGGGGAATTTAGAAAATATGACCAATGATTGTTTGGATTGATTCCTTTGAAAAGTGCCTGTTCACATGTTTTGAACATATGGATGTCATTCTTATGTATTTAAATCAGTATCACATGTATCTTGCAATCAGACCTTTATCAAAGAAATATTGTTGAAATATTTTCCCCAGCTAACTGTTTCCTTTCTAATATTGACTATTGATTATGTGTGCAAAAATTTTAAATAAATCAAAATTGTCCCTTTTATCTCCTGTAATCTTTTGTATTCTTTATCTTTCTAGTCAAGAACTCTGCCACTATCCATAGTTATAAAAGTTATTTTCTTTTTTTGCCTCTCTGATTTATGTTGTGACCCTTTTATCTAAATCCTACATCCATTTAGAGATTTTTGTGGTATGTGATGTAAAATCTTTGGGTAAACTTAATTTCTGCTTGACTACTTTCTAATACTCCCAGCAGTTTTTAGTGAGCAGTGAGTCCTTACCTCATTAGTTGGAGTCCTTGGGTTAATTAAACATAATGCTACTGCATATGATGGCTTCTGGGTCTTTTATATCTAATCTATTTTAACATTTGAATTTTCTGCTTTTTAGCCAGTATTAAATTGTTTTGATGATTACTGCTTTGCATTTTAGTTTGAACAACATGTCTTACTCTTCGTGACCCCGTAGAGCACAGATAACATGCAAGGCCCTTCTATTCTCCACTATCCGTCAATGTCTGTCCAAGTTCATGTTCATTGTTTCCATGATACTATCTATCCATCTCATCCTCTGTCATCCCCGTTTCCTTTTTGCCTTCAATCATTCTCAATATCAGGGGCTTTTACAATGAGTCCCATCTTCTCATTATGTGGCCAAAGTATTTAAGCTTCAGCTTTAGTGTTTGGCTTTCCAGTGAATAGCCTGAATATTAATTCTTTAAGTATTAACTGATTTGACCTCCTTGCTGTCCAAGGGACTCGCAAAGTCTGTTCTAGCACCACAATTCAAAAGCATCAATTCTATAGTACTTAGCTTTCCTGGTAGTCCAGCTCTCATAACCATATATTACTACTGGAAAAACCATAGATTTGATTATACAGACCTTTGTTAGCAAAGTGATGTCTACTTTTTAGTTTGCTGTCCAGATTTGCCATAGTCTTCCTTCTGAGGAGCAATTGTCTTTTAATTCTATGGCCGCAGTTGCTGTCTGCATTGATCTTTGAATCCAAGAATGTAAAATCTGATATTGTTTCCATTTCTTCTCCCTCTATTTGCCAGGAAATGATGTAACCAATTGTCAAAATTTTAGGGTTTTTTTTATGTTAAGCTTCAAGCCAGGTTTTATTCTCTTTTCTTTCACCCTTATCAAGGGGCTTCTTAATTCCCCTTCACTTTCTTCCATCAGTGGGGTATTGTCTGCATATTTGAGATTGTTGATATTTCTCCTGGCAATCTTAATTCTAGCTTTTGATTCATCCAGTCTGGCATTTCACATGATGTACTCTGCATATAAGTTAAATATACAAGGTGACAATATACCTCCTTATTGTACTCCTTTCTAATCTTAAACCAATCAGTTCTTCCATGTTTGGTTCTAACTGTTGCTTCTTGGCCGACATACAGGTTCCTCAGGAGACAAGTAAGATGATCTGGTACTTCCATTTCTTTGAGGACTTGCCACATTTTGTTGTTTTCTCCTTTATCTTTTGTTTTCCTTCTTTCCTTAGTTATTTGTAAAGCTTCATCAGACTGTCATTTTGCTTTCTTGCTCTTCTTTTTCTTAAGGATTTTTTTTTTACCTCTTACCCAGTATTGTGAACCTCTGTCCATAGTTCTTCAGGCATGCTCTACCAGATCTAATCCCTTAAATGCATTCTCCACTTCTGTTTCATATTCATGAGGGATGTTACTTAGGTCATACTATATAGTCTGATGGTTTTCCATGTTTTTTTTTAATTTATGGCTGAATTTTGCAATAAAAAACTCATGATCTGAGCCACAGTCAACTACAGGTTTTGTTTTAACTGACTGTACAGAGCTTCTCCACCGTTAGCCACAAAGTATATAATCAATCTGATTTCTATATTGACTATCTGGTGAGGTCCATGTGTACAGTTGCCTTTTAAATTTTAATTGTTGGAGGCAGCTAGGTGACTCAGTGGATAGAGCACCAGCCCTCAAGTCAGGAGGACCTGAGTTCAAATCTGGCCTCAGACCAAACACTTGATACTTACTAGGTGTGTGACCCTGGGCAAGTCACTTAACCCCAATTGCCTAAAAAAAAAAATTAAATTAAAAAATGGGGCAGCTAGGTTGCACAGTGGATAGAGCACTGGCCTTGGATTCAGGAGGACTTGAGTTCAAATCCGGCCTCAGACACATAACACTAACTAGCTGTGTGACCCTTGGCAAGTCACTTAACCCCATTGCTTACCAAAAAAAGAAACAAAACAAAAAAATTTTAATTGTTTTTGGTTCTTTGGATACACATTGGATAAAAGTGATAGTTTTGTTTCCTTTTTGCCTATGTTTATTCTCACAACTTGTCTTTCTTGTCTTTTTCTTATAACTAAGATTTCTAGTGCTATGTGAACTAGTACTGCTAATCATGGGCATCCTTGCTTAGACTTGATTATATTGAAAAACTTCTAACTTTTCTCATTATATAACCTTTGCTCTTCATTTGGATAAATATTATTTACTGTAAGAAAACATTCTTTTATTCCTATATTTTAGATAGATAGGAGTTGGTAAGCATATGAAGGTTTCTGAATGACAGGATTTTATAATTGCATCTGGAGGTGAAAGGGAGTCACTAGAGTTTCTTGACATGGTCAGACCTGTCCTTTGGAAAGATCAATTTGACATCTGAGTGGAGGATGGATTGCAGTGGGAAGAGACTTTTGGCTGGAAGATCAACCAGAAAATATTACTATAGTTCATTCTTGAGGAGATGAGGACCTATACCAGTATGGTGGCAGTGTCAGCAGAGAGAAGGAAACATATAAAAGAAATGTTACATAGGTAAAAAATTAGCAATGCTTAGTATCAGATTGGATATGAGAAGGTGAGAGAGAATGAAGAGTTGAAAATGACTCTTAGTTTGCAAGCCTGGGGGACCAGGAAGTTGTTGCAGTAATAGGAAAATTTGGAAAGAGAGAGGTTTGTGAAGAAAGATAAAACTGAACTCAGTTCTTCATCTTAATATATCTACTTGATATCCAGTTTGAGGTGTTCAATAAGCAGTTGGAAATGTGAGATTTCTCAGCAAAGAAATTAGGGCCAGATAAATAGATTTGAGAATCATCAGCATAGAGATAATAATTTAATCCATGGGAACTGATGAGATCAAAACAATATAGAAGGAAAAGAGAAGAGAGACATGTGGGATACTCATGGTTAGCAGGTATGACCTGGATGAAGATCCATCAAAAAAGACTGAGAAGGAGCAATCAGACAGGGAGGAGAACCACAAGTGTAGTAAAACAGAAACATAGAAACAGTATTGAAGAGAAAATGAGGATTAGAATTTTTAAAAGGCTACTAAATTTGACAATTAGAGATCATTGATAACTTTGGAGAGAACTGGTTCATTTGAAAGATGATGTTGGAAGCCAGATTATGGAGAATTAAGAAGAAAGGAGAGGAAAGAAAGTAGAGGCACCTATTTGGCCACAATGAAGAGAAGTGTTATGACACAAGAGCTAGTGGGGTTGAATGAACCAAATGATAGCATTTTTTGAGGATAGAGGAAGACTTTGGTAATTTTTTAGGGAGGAGGGAAGCAACTAGCAGACAGGAAGAAATTGAAGATGACTATGAGAATGAATAGTATCACTTGTATATACAAAGGAGGATGTTTCCTTTATATGTGAAGAAAAGAGGTAACTTCATGTGAGAAAGGGATGAAGGAGAAGATATTGGCAAAAGGCAGATGACAGATGAAAAAGAAGTTCTTGGTGTTTGATCTCATTTTTTTTCTTTGAAATATGAGGCAAGGTTCTCAGCTGAGAGGGTGAGAAGAGGACACGCTATCAGAGTTTTGAGGATAGATGAAAAGGTTTGGAAATGCAGTGGAGTAAATGGGATAGTGAATCAATTATGGAGTATTGATCAATTACCGTGAAGCAGTAAGGGCTTCATAAATGAAACATAAATTGTGCAACCTAAATTTGTATTGGATCCAATCAGCATGAAAGGAGTTAAGGGAGCAGATGGTAGAAGGAATCCAAGTCTGAGATGTCATTATGGCAAGATTGGTTATCAGATAGGGGAGCAAGACATTTGAGAGAAGAAATTAGTGGAGGGATGAATTAGTTCACCAAATGGTCAAGATGGAAGAAAGGAGAAAAAGGTAACCAGTGCAGGGGTAATGACCTGGGAAAAAATTGAAGATTGGAAGGATTGAAGATCACAGTGAATACAAAGAACTGAGTTAGGGTATTGAAGCCAGAGGGACAGGTAGAATTATAATAGATTGTGATCACATAAGGGAATCTGAAAGTTCATGAATTTGGAAGTGGTACATATGTGGATGATGGCAAGATTAAAGGTAGGACCATTTGATTATGGTATATGAGTTAATTTGAGGAACTGGAAGGTTAGAGAGTTGGAGGAAGTATCATTATGTATGTCAAACACCTCTAGCATGAGGGCAGGAGTCAGAAAGAAGACAGACTTATCCAGGCATTGAACTAATTGAGAAAAAAGGGGCCTGTTGTAGAGATCAGTAGAAAACAGCTACTAGTATTTTTATTGGGTGGTATATATGGTTTGAGAGAATCACAAAGGAGGAGAGGTTACTGAATAATGGAAGTAGAAGGCAAGCTTGAAATTGGCAGTGGGGAGCAAGGAATATTTCAATACCTCTCAATAGGACCAGTGAGTCAGGGAGAAGCAGTGAAAGTTCTGGAAAGGGTGGCAAGGGAGGCTATGTCATCAAGGGGATGACAGGTCTCATAAGAGCCAGAATATGAAAAGAATGGGAAAGGAAAAGATTTAAGATGAAATCAAGTTTGTTAGCTGTGGAGCAGGAATTTCAGAGTGCATAATGGAACAGGTGGGTAGCTTTATAACAGGGAATTATGGGGTTAAGAAGGTTGGAGGGAACAGAAATAAGGGATTTTAAAGTGAGGTTTGGACAATAGGGTTTTGAATAATCATAATCAGGGTTTAGAATCACTGAGAGTGGGAAGCTAGTTGGGTGAAAACTTGTTAAACATTGAGTTTAGGAAAATTTTGATTGACTGTAAGGATTTGCCCTCAGTCATTAAACAGCTTAGACAGGTGGAACAGTGTGGGCTACCAATAGAATTGCATTTATCTCCTTTATCTGAATGCAGGCCAGTCTAGGATATGAAATTAGAGGATGGAGGAAAACAGAATTGCATTCTTTCTATTCAGGCAGCAAAGAATAGGACAGAGCATGAGATATAGGGAGAAAGGAGAATCAAATGGCATATTTCTCTATCCTCTTAATATGAATTGCTATGTTTATATTACGGTGGCGAGGTGGCACAGTGGATAGAGTGCTGGTCCTATTGTCAGGAGGAACTGAGTTCAAATCTGTCCCCAGACACTTACTACCTTTGTGACCCTTGGCAAGTCACTTAACCTTGTTTGCCTCCGTTTCTTTCCTGTAAAATGAAGGAAATGGCAAACCACTTTAGTATCTTTGCCAAGAAAAGCCCATATGAGGTCCTGAAGAGTTGGATGTGACTAAAAAACTGCTGAATTGTTTATATTGAATTAGCTCTGTATTTGTGACATAAATCCAAATCTTTTTAAAGCAATATTTTGTTTTAATCAGCTAAAGATCCACCTTCTGACCCTCCCATATCCCCACTGTCAGTTGAGAACATAAGGAAAACAAAAATCATTACAAATATATATATAGTCAATTGAAACAAATTTCTTCATTGACCATAACCAAATTTTTTTTTCTCATTCTGCATTTTGAGATCTTCTTTTCTCTGTCAGAAAGTTGGTAGCTTGTTTCATCATTAATCTTCTGGAGTCCTAGTTGGTCATTATGTTGATGAGTTCAGCATAATAGTATTTCATCACATTTATATACTATAGCTTGTTTATCCATTCTCCAGTCTGTGGATACCTTCTCAGATTCCCATTCTTTGCCACCTTAAATAAGTTATAAATATTTTTGTATATCCTTAGATTTTGTTGTGCTTAAGACTAATTACTCCCTTAATCTATCCTCTGTTTAATTACCCCTTCCCTTTCCCCTATTTTGCTCCTATTACCCTCTTGAGTGAGATGTATTTCTTTACCCAACTCTGGGTCTGTGTGTGTGTATGTACATCCATGGCACATAGCAGGCACTTAATAAATGTTTTTTGATTGATTGTGTGAGCTTCAGGTGTCAGCCTTTCCCTGTCACCTCCTTCTCTTTGTTTTTATAGATGTCTACTTGTACACCATGATTATGTTAAATTATTTTTCCTAATCTTCCTTTCCCTTTACCCTCCCTTCAGTGTTTTCTTCTTCCCCTCTCCATTTTTTCTCTTAAGATCATCAAGACATAAGAGAACAATCCCAAAACCTTGTCTAATTAACTTCCTTCAAGATCTCAAATGATGATAGAGGTCAGAGGGGACACATATATCATCTCCATATAGTAGAATATAAGCAATTTATCCTTGTTTAGACAGTTATCATTGTTTTTGGGGTTATTTTTGCCAAGGCAGTTGGGGTTAAATGACTTGCCCAGAGTCACACAGCTAGTAATCGTTATGTGTCTGAGGCTGAATTTGAATGCAGGTCCTCCTCACTCCAGGGCCGGTGCTCTATCCACTGTGCCACCTAGCACAGTGTTTATTAATGTTTACCAGTATAGTTGAACTTCATAGTTTCTCTGCTTATCTGGTCTTTTCATCAGGAGTGCTCAGAAGATCTTTAAATGGTTTAGGTGAGAGTAAGGTTTTGTCAGTTTTGCCAGCCCCATGCCCATCTCCTTGTTTGTATGGATGTTTACTTGCTGACATTTCCTATTTCTATTTCTTTTCATTAATTATCAGATTTTTAACATATCTAATATTTATAAAGTTCTAATCAATTATTTGACTTCTTTATCTTCTACTATTATTGTATATTTTTCCTGTAATTTGATTCAATTTCCCTTTAAGTATTTATATATGATTTCATCTGGAACATATGTGTGTGTGTGTGTGTGTGTGTATACACTCACACACACATATACATACATACATATATAATTGATAATAACTTTTTTATCATACCTTTAAATGAAAGAGTAATTTCCCTATATATTTCTTTTAATCATTGTTGTTGCTTTTGAATCATTTTTAGTCATGTCTGACTCTTCATGGCCCCATTTAAGGGTTTTCTTGGGAAAAATACAGGAATAGTTTGCTGTTGTCTTCTCCAGCTCATTTTACAGATAAGGAAACTGAGGCAAAAAGGGTTAACATTTCTAGGGTCACACAGCTAGCAAGTATCTGAGGCCAGATGTAAACTCAGCAAGATGAATTTTCCTGATTCTAGCCTGGTGTTCTATCCACTGCACCACCGGGCTGCCCTTGTACTATCGAGCTGCCATAGCTCTTAATTATATTATATTTTTATTGTTTCCTGGTCTGATATCATTATCACTCTCCCAGATCTTTTTAGTTCCCCTAAAGTATAGGGGACATTTTGCTCCTTACATTTATAGGCCCTTATATTTACTGTGTGTGAATCTTTCTGTTTTAGATATGTTTCATATAGGTGACATATTACTCGATTCTGCCTTTTAATCCATTCTGCTGTGTACTTCTGTTTTATTGTTGAGTTCATCCCATTCATATTCACAGTTATCATGGCTAATTGTGTATTTATCTCAATCCCATCTTTTCTTCTATTTTGCTCCCACATTTACAAAGAAGAGAGGGTTGGGAGACAAGGATTATATTAAGCACCAGTGCCTGATGCTTAATAAGATCTGCTTCCACCTCCTAGTCCCTCTTCTCTTTGTCTTACCCATTGCATCCTTTTTTTTTTTTTGCTTTTATTACCTCCCTTCACACTACATCTTCCAAAGATGTAATTTGTTTTTCTCATGTCTGGTCCCTTCCTGAGTCTATCTTCCCTCTTAATCCCTACTTGCAAAAACTTTCAGAAGTTTTCTATTAAAAGATACAATAAATGCACAATTTATTATTTTTTAAGCCAATCTATTGTGGCAGTGATTTAAAACATTTCTGGCAACAAGCTTACTAGTTTTCTTTATCTTTTTTAAAAACAGTTTCAATATCTGTCATACTCATTATGGTTATCTTAAAAAAACTTTAATAAATAAAAAATATTAACTTTAATATTGTTACAAAGAAGTATAGCCTATAGCAAATATTCAAACAATAGAAAACACCAACAAATGTTACTGGGTGATATTTAAATAATATAACATTCAGGTCTCCCAAAAATATTAACACTACCACACATTATCACATGTTGAAACTTCCATCTTAGGTGGCAGAGCCAAGATGGTGGAGTAAAAGCAAGATCTCATTTGAGTTCTCCCCCAAACCCCTCCAAATACCTTTAAAAATGACTCTAAACCAATTCTAGAGCAGAAGAACCCACAAAAAGACAGAGTGAAACAAATTTCCAGCCCAAGACAACCTGGAAGGTCAACAGGAAAGATCTGTTGCACCAGTCTGAAAGAGGAGCACAGTCCAGCACAAACAGTGCTAGCACAGATGTAGCCCCAGCAAACCTGCAACAGGCTTCAGGGGATTTCAGTGGCAGTTTCCAGACTTCTCAGTCCACAAACACTAAAGACAACTTAGAAGGTCAGTAGTCAGCTTTGTCTGTTGGACCTGGGTGAGAGAGGAAAGCAGCCCAGCCCTGTTCCAAGCAAACCTGGAGCAGGCCTTGGAAATGACTGAATCAGCAGCAGCAGCAGCAGCAGCAGCTGCATCTGGAGCTCTCAGCCCACAGATGTTAAGGGAATAAAACAACTTGTCAGAAGATTACAGGAATCTCTTTGCTAATGCTGAGGCAGGACTGTTGCTTGCCCATACTCAGATCTGGGTCACAGTCCTGGGTGGCAGTCTTGGAGTGAGGAGGAGCACTAGCATAGCAGTGGCAGTGGAGAGAGTACAATGCTCACAGTTACAGGGTAGAAAAGAGTGCTTGTGGTCATGCACAGACCAGATCACAGGCCAGGAGAAGATTAAACACCTCTCCTTAGATCATACCACCTTAGAAGAACTGAAAACTTATAGGTCCCTAGAAGTATCTCTGAAAACAGCTACACAAAACCTCTGAAGTTTGGTACAGTCAACCCTCCACATTGGAAGCAGAGTCCCACCTTAACAAAGAAAAAATCAAGTAATAGACTGAGAAAATGAGCAAACGATGAGGAAAAAAAACCTCTGGCTATAAAAATTTACTTTGATGACAAGGAAGATCAAAACATACAATCAGAAGAAGACAACAAAGTCAAAGCTCCTACATCCAAAGTCTCCAAGAAAAATATGAATTGGTCTCAAGCCATGGAAGAGCTCAGAAAGGATTTTGAAAATCAAATAAAAGAAGTAGAGGAAAAATTGGGAAGAGAAATGAGAGTGGTGCAAGATAGTCATGAAAAATAAGTCAACAGCTTGATAAAGGAGATGTAAAAAAAAATGAAGAAAATAACACCTTAAAAAACAGACTAGACCAAATGGCAAAAGAGGTCCAAACAGCCAGTGAAGGGAAGAATGTCTTAAAAAACAGAATTGGCCAAATGGAAAAGGAGGTCCAAAAGCTCACAGAAGAAAATAATTCCTTAAAAATTAGAATGGAGCAAATGGAAGATAATGACTCTATGAGAAATCAAGAAATTACAAAACAAAACCAAAAGAATGAAAAATAGAAGACAATGTGAAATATCTCATTGGAAAAACAACTGACCTGGAAAATAGATCAAGGACAGAGAATTTAAAAATTATTGCACTACCTGAAAGCCATGATCAAAAAAGTAAAAAGACCCTAGACATCACATTGCAAGAAATTATCAAGGAAAACTACCCAGATGTTCTAGAACCAGAGGGTAAGACAGAAATTGAAAAAATCTATGGATCACCTCCTGAAAGAGATCCCAAGAGGAAAACTGCCAGGAATATTATAGACAAATTCTAGAGTTCTCAGGTCAAGGAGAAAATATTGCAAGCAGCCAGAAATAAACAATTCAAGTATTGTGGAACCACAATCAGGATAGTACAAGATTTAGCAGCTTTTACCTTAAAAGATCAGAGGGCTTGGAATATAACACTCAGGAGGTCAGTGGAGCTAGGATTAAAACTAAGAATCACCTATCCAACAAAACTGAGTTTAATCCATGAGGGGAAAAAATTGACATTCAGTGAGGTAGAGGTATTTCATGCATTGAGAAAAGAACAGAGTTGAATAGAAAATTTGACTTTCAAACACAAGACTCAAAAAAAACCTCAAAAGGTAAACAGGAAAGAGAAATCATAAAGGACTTATTGAAGTTGAATTATTTACATTCCTACATGGAAAGATGATATTTGTAACTCATAAGACCTTTCTCATTATTAGGGTAGCTAGGAGTATATATAGACAGAGGGCACAGGTGTGAGTTGAATATGAAGGGATGATATCTAAAAAATAAAATTAAGTACTGAGAGAGGAATGTTCTGGGAGAAAGAGAAAGGGAGAGGTAGAATGGGGTAAATTATTTCACATAAAAGAGGCAAGAAAAAGCTTTCACAGTGGAGGGGGAAAGGGGGTCAGTGAGAGGGAATGAGTGAACCTTACTATCATCAGAATTGGCTTAAAGAGGGAATAACATACACCCTCAATAGGGTATAGAAATCCATCTTACCCTACAGGAAATTAGGAGGGAAGGGTATGAGAGAAGGGGGGTGATAGAAAGGAGGGCAGATCAGGGGAAGAGGGTAATCGGAAGCAAACACTTTTGAGGAGGGATACAGTGAAAGGAGAGAACAGAATAAATGAGGGGTGGGATAGGATGGAGGGAAATATAGTTAGTCTTTCACAACATGACTATTATGGAAGTGTTTTGCATGACTACATATGTATAACCTATATCAAATTGCTTGCCTTCACAATGAGGGTGGGTGACGAGGAAGGGAGAGAATTTGGAACTCAAAGTTTTAAAGTGATTTTAAAAATGTTTTTTTTTTACATGTAACTGGGGGAAAATAAAATAAAAAGAAAGAAACTGCCATCTTAATGACTTATTTCACTTCCAAACCTTTTTGTTTCTTAGAACAAAATTCATATGCATGTACATTTGCTAATATTTTATTTACAAGAATGACTTGCCATTAGAAGCACAAAAGCCTATGAACACACTTATAACAAGCAATAGTTACAAGCAAGATTGACTGAGTAGATCATGACCACTTCTCTCCTACATATTCCTTTGTTGTCAGTTTTTTCTTCTTTTGCTTTTGAATCAAAATCAATGGATTCCTTCAAACCAATAATGCCTCTATGTTGATTGTTAACCTTTAATTCTCAGAGTACAAATAAATTATTTTTTCCCAATTTCTTAACTGATTTTTCTGGGATTTCAAAATCATTAATTTCTTGAAAAATACAAGGAAGAAATTACCACATGGAAACTGTGTGTGTGTGTGTGTGTGTGTGTGTGTGTGTGTGTGTGTGTGTGTGTGTGTATTCAGCCCT
Source organism: Vombatus ursinus (assembly GCF_900497805.2). NCBI lineage: Eukaryota > Metazoa > Chordata > Mammalia > Diprotodontia > Vombatidae > Vombatus > Vombatus ursinus. Next base: position 34,155,673 of record NW_020954610.1, read on the forward strand.
CCTTTGAATATTTCGTATAAAAAATCAGTATCTATGCATGGAGCTCTTCTCACTCCTCCATGATCATATAGTTTCTTCTCATTCACCCTAATTGTATAAGATAATAAATTTTACCCTCTCCCTCACTCTTTCTTCCCTAGTGAATTCCTTTTTCCTTCCTTTTCCTTTCTTTTCTTAAGATAATTAAAGTATGACCAAACTGTTCCCAGGTTTTCTGTTATTTATTCTCTCCATGACCCATTAAGATCTTCAGATTCTGAGGGAACATATTTCTTTTCCCTTTATTTGAATAAAACACTTAATCATTGAATAGTTCCTTTCTATTGCTCAAATTTTTCTATGCTTCTCTTGACTCTTATTTGTGCATTTCACAGCATCTAACTACCTCTCATCTTTTCACCAAGAGTACTCTGAAATCTTTTATTCCATTGAAGTCCATTTTTTTTACTCCTATAAGTTTATACCTCGGTAGGAAGTTATTCTTTTTCATAAGCCTTTTTCTCTTGCCTTCTGTAGTCCCAGCTTTCCTCTCTTTTACAGTCATAGCTGTCTGGTTTTGTGTGTCTAAAGCTTGACCAAAACTTGTTAATGACTACTTCTAGTTTTTCATTGACCTGAAAGCTCCAGATTTTGGCTATGATCTCCTGTAATTTTCATTTGTAGTTTATTTTCAAGTTCTTCCTATTTTTACCTTGCTCTCTTTTCTAAGAAGTTTTTTGCTTCATGATTTCTTAAAATACAGCATCAAGCCACCTTCTTCTTCCTCTTCCTCCTCTTCCCCTTGTTCTTCTTGTTCTTGTTCTTGTTCTTCTTGTTGTTGTTCTTTTTTTCTTCTTCTTGGTACAGGTTTTCTAGTAATCTGATGATTCTTAAAGTATTTCTCTTTAACCTACTTCTTAGGTCAGTTTCTGATTAGAGATACCTTAGATTTTCCCCCAGTATTATTCTAGTATTTGTTGTTGCTTCATGGAGTGATTCTTCTCTGTGTTGTTCAATCTAATTTTCAATACATCTATTTCAGTTTCTGTACTAAGCCATTAATTCTTCTTGCAATTCTTTGTCTAGGGTTCTCATTTTCTTTTCCAATCATTCTTTAACAGCTCACATTTCATTTGTATAATCATTGTTTCTTTAAAAAATTGCTTCATTTTTCAAGGAACTCTGGTAAAGTTTCTAATGAATTTGATTTTATTTGAGGTTTTGTTTGTATTAAATGTGTAGGTATTCTCTTCTTTTGTGTTTTTGAATTGAGGCTCCTTTGCTCCATTATATTTTTTATTATCAGAATTTTCTCTCTACTCATTTTCCCAGCTTTACTTCTTTTTTTGTTTTTTCAATTTTTTAATTTTTTTAATTATTTTAATTTTAAATTTTTTAAATTTTTATTTTTTTTTTTGCTTTTTGATGAGGCAATTGGGGTTAAGTCACTTGCCCGGGGTTACACAGTTAATAAGCATCAAGTGTCTGAGGCCAGATTTGAACTCAGGTCCTCCTGACTCCGAGGCCAGAGCTCTATCCACTGCACTGCCTAGCTGCCTCTCAGCTTTATTTCTTGAACTAGGATTTTGTGCTATGCTCAATTTCTGTCCTCTTTTGGAAGGATAGAATGAGCCTCTTTGGTAATGATCTCTATTATCTGTTGTCTTAGTAATAAATTTTGTGTTCAAAAATACTTTATAAGTATGGAGGAGCGGTTATGAAATATATGGAGGGTCTCTTGTGCCCAGATTATCTATGTGCAGCCTGCCTACAGGGTCATAAATTTGCATTTAAGCCAAATTGCATGGCCATATTTGCTGTATTTCCTGTGGATACTACAGTGGACTACACTTTGATAATTTATTGATGTCTGTATTCTGATTGCTTCCCTCCTTGTCCAGGCTTTATAGACATTCGAATCCCAGTTAGGGGGGTCAGCGGATTCTCAACTGCAGGCTCCATAAGTCCTTGGCTAGATTCAGCCCAGCTTTTCATATTTCTTCTCCTGGAACATAGTTTCAAGCAATAAGCTTCCCTGGCTAGTCCGTAGTACCTGAAATGGAAGGCCTTCATGACTTCCACTTCACAGCTGAGCTTTTCTGTCTGAACCTTTCTCCTAGTGCCCACAGGCTTCTACCTATCTCTTTATGGGATCTGAGTTGACAAAACATAACTATAATTTCCCATGGGATTTCTTGATTATTTCTTGGTCTAGTACTACCACCCCTTATTTTGAATCCTTGCTAAAGAAGTTGTAAGTGAACTATACTATTCTGCTTCTATTCTCTCTACCATCTTCAGTAGAGTCCCTATTTTGTTTTTTCCAAATTGGTAAGTAAGTTTAGGCTGACAAATATATATTCAAATCACACTCAATTTATAGTCAGGATACCTAGGTTCTAGTTTAAACCATATCACTTAATCAGTGCATCTCAATTTTCTTGTAAATTTTCTTGTAAAAAATATTTTTATGTTATTTTTATTTTGAGGTTCAAGTGAACTGTTTGTTTTCTGTGAAAACTCTATACAAATATGCGATATTACTATTATTATTCTATTTTGTAGTAATCAGTGGAATAACCTTAACCTACACTTTCTTGGTGGAAAAAATAGTAGGTTTGTTTGGTCATTCATATTATATTGCTTGTAATAATGATAATAATGATTGATTGCATTTACATAGCATTTTAAGAGTTTGAAAACACTTTACAAAAATTAAAAGCATTATGTAAGGAGCTACACTCATGTAGTTTAATACAGATCACTAAATTTTCTTGTTGTCTTTTTAAAGAAGATGCATACAATTGTAGTTTACTATAAATTATATTTTCCAAACTTATTTGATTAAGAGGGATTCTTTATGGATTTCAAAAGAGAGGATAGATTGTTGTTAAATCTTTTTAAGTTATATAGTGTAACATGAGGAGACATCATCCATAAAGGAATGATACTTTCTTTGCATAGCTTAATATTTTTATAGATAGTGCCAATAAAATTAGATAAAATAATATATCATCTTTCTATCTTGTCTTTAAGAGAAAGAAGATAAAGCATGTAGACTTTTAAAAGGAATGTTACATATTTTGTTTTGGATTTGTAGTATTTTATGATTTGAAATTCTTGGCAAAGACAGAACATTTAACATTTTATGTGGTGGATAGTACTGCTAGTATTTGCAATATTTTCCCCATATTATACTTAACTTCACATAGTAAATTAATTGAGTCATTCAACAAAATTTATCAAGTATCACAGAACACTGTGGCTAGGGATGATATAAAGTCTTGAAATCTTTGGAAACTCCCCATATGGAATTCAGAGTCTAGTTGAAGCTAATATAAACCCAAATAAATAATGTAGAAAACTACATGGTACATGGGTCAGAATTATACTACAAAGTGCTTTGTGAGCAATGGTAATTGCCAAGCTGGAAGATCAGAGAAGGCTCCCTTTAACATTAATTATTTTTAAATTTTGAGTTCCAAATTCTCTCCTTCCCTCCTCTTCCTCCTCCACCATTTGGGAAAGAAAGGAAAATGACATCAATTGTACATATGAAGTCATGAAATATATTTCCATAATAGCCATATTATAAAAAAAATAAAAATCATAAAGAAAGTATAAAAAAGTATGCTTCAATTTGCACTCAGAATGCTTTAGATCTCTCTCCAGAAATGGATAGAATTTTTCATCATGAGTCCTTTGAGATTGTCTCATATCATTGGATCAGAGTATCTAAGTCTTTCATAGTTAATCATCATTACAATATTGCTGTGACTATGTACAATGTTATTCTGATTCTGCTGACTATATTTTGCATGAGATCATATGAGTCTTCTCAGACTTTTTGAAATGATTCAGCTCATCATTTCTTATAGCACAATAGTATTCCATCATAATTATAGCGCAACGTGTTCAGCCATTTCCCAATTAATTAGCATCCTCTCGATTTAAAATTGTTTGCCACTCCGAAAAAAAGCTGTTATAATTATTTTTGTACATGTAGCTCTTTTCCCTTTTCTTTCTCTTTGGGATACAGACCTAGAGGTGGTATTGCTGAGTCAAAGGGTATGGACACTTTTATAACCTTTGGGCATAGTTCCAAAATGTTCTCCAGAATAGTTGGACCATTTCACAACTCCATCAGCATTGCATTAGTGTTCCTATTTTTCCATATCCCTTCCAGGATTTATCATTTTCCTTTTTTGTCATGTTAGCCAACCTGATGGGTATGAGGTAGTATCTCAGAGTTCTTTTAATTTGCATTTCTCTGATGACTAGTGATTTAGAGCATTTTTTTTCATGTGACTAATTTCTACATTTATTGATATAATCATTATTTTTGTTGTTTTGTAAATGATATGGACAATTATGTCAGAGAAGGCTTCCTTGAGAAGATGACACTTGAGTTGGACTTTAAAGAATAGGTAAGGGATTCAAGAAGTGATGTCAGCCAGTCAGTCAATAAATATTTTATAAAGCAATTACTATGAGCAGACACTGTTAAACACTCATGATATAAGGAATGGTAAAAGATAGTCCTTATTCTCATGGAAATTGTAACAGAGGAGCACATTCTCAGAATAGAAAAATAATGTGCAGGTATGAAGACAGATTGTTGCGTGATGAACCTTAGTAGGGCAGAAGAGTCTTAAAATACTTTTAAAATGTGACTTTCTTTAAAACTCAAATAAGTTATTTTATTCCCCCATTGGTTTGATAAAGTATGTTTTAAATTGCTATATTTCTTATGGGATAATGGGTTGCAATCTGCATGGGACATGAGATAATATAATAATAAAATCATAGATCTACCAGAGTTCAAAAATAGAATATCATATTAAGTTTCAATACTGTATGGAAGCTATGGTACTTATTGTACTGCCGCTTATGCTTGTCCTTGGAACTCACATTACATATATTCATTGCATCGTGTTTTTAATTTACATTTTGGAAATGATTGAAGGGGAATCTTTAAATCACAAATACAGAATTGTGATTTCAGAGTTGTGGACACTGTCTATGTGAACCTCATTGAAATCTAGGATAGAGAAATGTTTGATATAGAGGTCTATATCTTAATGGTTTTGAGATTATAAAACACCTTGACACATGAATTGCATAATTAACTATATAAGAGATACTAAGATGTTTTTATTTATTTTTGGTTAATCAGAGTTGATTTTCAGGAAATTGTACAAAGTTTTTCATTTAGTTTCTCACACAAAAAGATTTTAATTCATGCAATACTTTTGGTGTAGCTCCTTATGTTTAACACAAAAATCTGAGAGCCATATCAACAGGAATTATTCTAGTTCATCATAGTCACTGTCTCATCATAGTAGACAACCTCTTTTGTTAGTATTTTATGATTGTCATATCCTGGCAAATATGTCTTATATTAATATACATATACATTTTATATAAACATATGTTAACACATGTCTTATGTGTTATCATATATACATACATGTATATATTTAATGTTTTGTTCTTGGTAGAATTTTGACAAGTTTCACACACAAAAACAGGAAAAAAGTAGATTTTTTAAAATTCCCCCCTTTTAATGTTCACAAGCCATTAGTTAGGCTTTCAGAAATATATTTATTTTAGTGTAATCATCTAATAAAAATACAAATATGATAAATTTATTAAGTGCTTACTATTTATAAGTTGCTGTGCTACATGCTGGAATACAAATACAAGAAAGGAAAATAACCCCTATTTTCAATGAACTTAATTCAAATGGAGAACTATACATATTGGTTGCTTAAAAGTGGGAAGAGTGTTACCTATAAGGCCATGCAGCAGGCAAGAAAGAATACAGAGAGAGTTAAGGCAACAGCAATATCTCTTCTTTCCATTACCATCTCTTTTATTCATATCACAACCTAGTAACCAAATTAGATAGGATTGAGATTCCATTGGGCCTTGTGATTCCTCCTCCTCCTCCTTCCACATGGGGAGTCATACCATTACATGTGGGTGCTCTATCCAAAGGAATATAAATTTTGGTCACTTATACATCACAATTTATCTTGGGGTTTGGGGGGTAGAATTTTTCTTCCCTACTTATTTATTCTATCATTTAAAAAAATTGGTATAATTAACTCTTTGTCTCATGTAGTTTTCAGTTATGATTTTTTTTTGAAATTAAACCATGCTTGGATAAAGCCCATTAGGATTCAAATGGAACTACTTGACTATGCCTTTAAATCCAAATCACTCTGGCTCTCACTGATTGGTCAATAATAGGTCCCAAGCCCAAGCTTCACTTGCTCATTGTTTAGGTTTTGATGGCTCAGAGTGATCATAAATAGCAATTGTTTCTGTTCTGACCAGAAACTCTGAGGGTCTTCCTCTCCCTGACTGATTCTTTTATGAAGGCAAAGTAGGCCATCTTTTACCTCAATTTTTACCTAGCCTTTTAACTACTGAATGGGTGTTGCCTCAGAGAAACTGAGACTTGGGAAGGACTTTAGCTTAAAGAGGCCAGCATCTCTCACTGCATCCTAGGCCTTTGCCAGTCATGCTGATGGCATCCTGACTCTGGGAGAGAGAGTGGGGCTGATGACTTTGCACATTCCGCTTCACTTCGATCCAATTTACTTGCAAGTTTAAGACACCACCCTCCTGATGTCATTGGTCCTCTTTGAGAATGAAGGATGGACAACAATCATTGGTATAGAGAATTCCCAGGCTAAGTAACTCTTTGTATCAGTGCAAGTTCTCTACAACTTTCCTTCCTTGCCCATTAGACTGTGAAGTCCTAGAAGTCAGGGGTGTGGCACATATTAAGCATTTAATAAATGCTTGTTGTTGATTTATTTGTAGATAATTCCTCTGAATGTTGCTTTGCCTAAAAATTTTTCAACCAATGTAGTCATGGATCTTTCTAAATTTGGCTAGGCTCATACTCCTCAGAAGCTAGACATGGGTACATTTTGGAAACCTTTCTAGCTTTGTAGGCCTGTCAGAATTTCCCAGCATGGCCTTTAAGAACTTAGGTTCACCTCCACACCATAATGAAAGAGAACTTTAATAATTACACATTGCTGTTACTGTGGAAATTTGGGAGGAGGGCATTTGGAGGGGTTGCCATTAATTGAACTAATGGATAAAACTGCTTTTTCCACGTGGATGAATATATAATCAATAACAGAAAAATCATTGTTATAGAGGTGTGTTGATACAACTCATAGGATATGATATTTTTATGTATAATATTTTATTTTTCCAAAATTACATGTTAAAACAGTTTTTAAACATTTAAAAAAAGTTTTGAGTTCCAAATTCTATTCCTCTGTCCCTACTTTCCCTCCCCCTTTCCTGAGAAGGTGAGAAATCCAATAGAGTTTATACATGTACAGTCATGTATATATTATTAATCATTTTGTACAAGAAGATTTGAATAAAAAAGAAAAGAAGAAGGAAAATTAAAAAATGGAATATTTCAGTCTGTTTTAGACAACATCAGTTCTTTCTCTGGAGGTGGATAGTATGCTTCATCATGAATCCTTTGGGGATGTCTTGGATTATTGTATTGCTGAGAATAGCTAAGTCATTCATAGTTCTTCTTCATGCAACATTGTTGTTCGTAATATATTATCTTAAAGTGGTTTATTGTATTCCTAGGACCATTTGAGTTCTGCAAATATGTATTAGAGTAAGGAAGCTATGAGAGACATGAGAGAACCCACCCTTTTCTATATTCTGGACACATAGAAATTGGAGAGGCATGTGTAGGCCTGAAAGCTTTATTAACTGTGGAGTGTCCCAGCTAGTTTTATAATGGTAGAGATTCTTAGATATTTTGTGGGTTCAGGAACAATCTATAAACAAATTTAGTTTCACAGAAATCAGAAGTAAAGTTTTTTTATAAAGTGAACATTTAGTCCTAGTTCTTCCAAAAGCTTGTTGGCTTCTTCTATCCATTAAGATTACAGAGTAAGAGCAAAACAAGCTAAGACAATATTCTGGATCTAATCAGTCAAATTTTAATAAAATAAATATATTGTCCTTCACTTATTTTCAGTAAATTAACATGAGTATCTGGAAAGGATCTAAGGCATGCATTCTTAATATTTGTTTTATCATAGATATCTTGGGCAGTCTGATGAAATCTATGGACTCCTCAGAAAAATGTTTTTAAATACATAAAGCAAAATACTTGTGTTTAAACATTTAAAATGTTTTTGAATACATAAAATAAATTCATAAAGGAAACAAAAAAAAGATTACAGAGTAAGGAGGCATGAGGGCCACATAACTATGCCTATCACATTTCCTAAAATGTCCCAGTTACAGTCACATTTTGATAAAGCTTCTGTCATTAAGGCTTGTGTCACTAAGACATAAAATTGAAATAATTTTATAGCCAGTATTTCTATAAGTAGTTACTAGAATCATATCAAATAATATTTTTGGTTTGAGGTTTATTGTAGAGAAATGTTAGGGTTTTTTTTTTCTTGTCCATCATGATTTACTCTTTACAGTTTAGCTCCACAGCTCACCACTAACTTTACACAAACCAGTTTCCATTTCAACCATAACTAACAAGGAAGAACAAAGTGGCCAGAGTACTTAGAATGATTCCTTTAGCTTTTGCCCATATTTGTAACCAACAAAATGGGCACTGAGTATTGGATTTGATTTGTTTGGATTCTTGTTTGTGAAAGAATAATGTATTATAAGTAAGTAATACCTGTGAAAATATTTGCTCAAGGAACATAAAAACCACTACTATCATTCAAGAAGTATTTGAGTTGTAAATAGTTTAGAAAAATACATTTGTTTATGAGACCGTAAATGATCTTTGGTGATTGTGATTTATATATTTTTCAGTGATATAACAATGAAAATGTTTCTACATTGACATAGCATTCATTTTCACTTATATATAAATTAATCAGTGTCAATATGTAGCCCCTAAATTATTTTTTCCAGAAAAAAATAAATTAATTCACTTCCAGATTCTTATGCCATTGTGACCTAAAGAAAATGGGAAAATGTGGTTCAAAATTGTCAGAGGTGGGCAGTATTCAGGTTTTGATTAGTATCTTGGCCTTGATATCAAGCTATCTTGCCCTTGGGATAAAGGGTGAAACCAATCTGTTTTTTCATGGATTAATGTTACTAGGACAATAATAGAACACAGCTTGTTCCACCTCTGAAATTAAACAGGATTTACAGAAGACTGATTTTTCCCACTATGTGAACTATGTATCAGTTTTTACTAAATGTCTGGAAATTATGTGTCCAGCAGGCTCATTTACTTTTAGCTTCAACAGTCCTTTCTGCCTCCTTTAGGACAATGTATTGTGTTTAGGAAATAAAAGCCAGAATTTTATCATTAAAAAAAAAACTTTTATGTTTTTGTTTTTCTTACATTACTGTGATTTCTCAATAACGCCTTCCCATAGAACCTTCTGCTTAAGAGAGACAATAAAGAAAAACAAACCAGCACATCAAACATGTGAAATGGCATATACATGCACCATTTCACATCCATAGTCTGTAGCTCCTGTATTGGTAGAAGAAAAATATGCTGTAGAATCAAGAACAGTTATTGTTTTCATGTGAACTCTAATGTTTCAATACTCTTTTCCTTTCTACTATTACGCTCATTATATATATTGTTATTAGTTCTGCTTTCTTTGTTCTGAATCAGTTAATAGAAATCTAAAAATTATTCTGAATCTCTCATATTCATCATTTCTTTTAGCATAATAATATGCCATTCCATTCATATATCAGACTTTGTTCAGCCATTCCCCGTCTGATAAGTGCTCACTTTCCAATTTTTGCTACCACAAAAAGTTCTGCTATGAATATTTTTCAATATATGAAACTGTCTTTGGCATCCTTGGTCTATAATTGCAGTACAAGAGACAACATAATTCAAACTGCTTAAATTTGTTGGGGAATATATAGGATGTTCAGATGGTCCAGTTATATGCACTTTAGATCTCTGTTCATAATCACACTCAGCCTTTTGTGGGAACATACCTTTTTTATATATTGCCCTGCATTTGTTCACAGATCCCCATAAAGCCAGAAGATGTTTTTACTCACTAATGTATTACTAATATAAGTATAGGCCACAGACAAGATATCAGTTTTTCACATTACTTAACCAACACAAGCTATAAACATTAATAATTTGGTCATTCTTTTGCTCAGCTAAAGAAATTTGCTTTTCTGTTCTTTTAGATTGGGGAAGAGGAGGAGAATCAGGTAGGAGAATGGGAGGTGAGGTCATAAGATAGTAAGGTCACAGATTGAGAAGTGGAAGAAATATCAGAGGTCATTTATTTCATATCTTACTTAACAAACGAGGAAACTGAAACAGAAACGCCTAGTGGCTTTTGTAGGGTCACATAGCTAATCAGTGTCTGAGACAGGATTTAAACTTGTGCCTTCCTAAATCAAGTCTAATACTCTAGCCACTCTGCCACTCAGATATTCCTGGTGGTTGGCTTTGAATAAATGCTAATTGTCAGAAAGTACTTCGACTTTGATGTTAAATACCAAAAAAAGTTACAGCTTTTCTGTTGAGACCAGAAAGTGGCACATAGAAGATTTCATTGCTTCAGTTTCCTCACCTGTTGGAAAAGACATCTAAAGAGGTCTAATGTAAACCTTGACTTCAACATACCTAAAAAAAAGAAAATAAAAAGATAATGAATGTGTTACTGACATGTCTATTAAACTGAATTATGAGCAATTGACTTTTAAATGAATATTTACTTTTCAAAGAGAGGAAAAGCATTCTTGGCATTACATGTATGTAAAAGTAAAAAAGCTAGGGAGAACCCCTCTAATGAAATCCAAATAATTATACTTTAGTGGGGAGAAATTGTACTTTAAAATACACACACACACACATACACACACATGCGCGCGCGCATGCGCGCACACATGTACAAACACCTACACAAAAATACATATTGACATTAATATGAACTGAAGAAATAACTTCTTGCTTCAAATAACTTTTTTTTTAAATTTAGAAGTTGTAATGGTCATGGTTGATCTTAATGGAGAGCCATAATTTCTCATATCTTTTGGATGTAAAATTTCTTATGCAACCATAAAACTCCTAGTTATAATGGCAGGTCTAGTGAATAGCAACTTTACTAAAATCTTAAACTTCTAGAAAAGGTATTGCCAAAGTCCTAGTACACTTTTAAATTATTAAAGCTTTAAAGTACTAAAACTCTGGGAACACCCTGTAAGCCATTAAAGTTGTAAAATATTAAAACTTAAAACTGTACCAAGATTTTAGGGACACTATAGGAAACTACCATATGAACACAATCAAAAAGATCATTTAGTTCATCCTTATACCTCCATTGTATTACTCTGGCTCTGAAGAGTATAAATTTTGCAATACCCTCCCCTCTACCCCATTAAACCTTCACTTAGATCTTCTGTAAACAAATATTATCCTGTCTTAGATCACTATGATCTCTGAGAATTCATATTTCTGGGTGATCCACAGGGTAATGCAAACAATCTAACATATATTTTCAGTAAAGATCTGTATTCAAGAAATGGCTTGACATATTGAGGACATGTATGGTTAGAAAAGGAAGTGGAATAGTCATGGAGTGTTTCAGGGATGACAGATTGTGGAACAAAATTCTATACTCTTTGTTTTAGGCATTAGACTGCCAGAAATATATATATGTTTTTGGAGAGGCAATTGGGGTTAAGTGACTTGTCCAGAGTCACATAGCTAGTGAGTATTATGTGTCTGAGGCCAGATTTGAATCAGGTCCTCCTGACTCCAGAGCCGGTGCTCTATCCACTGCATCACCTACCTGCCCCCAGATTTATTTTTTTATTAATTTAGCTTATTCTAATCTTCTTGTACTAATGAATCCTTTATGAATGACATTTTTAAAAGTATGAATAATAATTTTACAGAATGAGAAGATATGCATAGGTTGTGTTCTATATCAGTCAAGGATGTATCAACATCAATTCAATTCAATTTAAAAATATTTATTAAGAACTTATTATATTCAAGGCACTATGCTAGTTGTTAGAGAAGCAAAGACAAAGATGAAACTGTCTTTCTGTTCAAGGAGATTATATTTTCCTGAGGATATGGGGTGAATACAAAATGTACATGAGTAAATAAAAAGAAGAAAATTCTGTACCCTGTTTTAGGCATAAGACTGCAGGAAACAATTTTAATAACTTTAGATCATTTGAACTGAGGCATTTCTACTTTGAGAAAGAATCAAAAACAGAAAGAGTTAATTCCATGGCTCTGAAAATCCCTTGAGGATCTTGTATTATACTTTGCAAGGTTGGAGGGAGGTATACATAAGTAAATAATTGGACATCTAGGTGGCACAGCGGATAATAGATTGCTGAGCCTGGTGCCAGAAGAATCCTTTTCCTTAGTTCAAATGTGGCCTCAGACACTTACTAGCTGTGTCACCCTGAGCAAATCATTTTACCCTGTTTGCCTCAATTTCCTCATCTGTCAAATTAGCAAATTAGCAAACCACTGGTGGCAAACCACTCCAATATCTTTGCCAAGGAAACCCCAAAAGCACACAAAAAGGTATTACAAAAGGTATTACAAAAAATCAAATGTAACTGGAAAACTACTAAAAAAAAAAACAACAAAGTCAATAAATGCAAATTTATCTATACTTTTGATTTTGTTAAAGTATTGAAGTATAATTTTGAAGATCTAAATTTATTTCTTTCCTTTCCCACTCTCATGGCACTCAGATTAACTCTTTCATTCAGTCAACAAGCATTTACTATGTGTAGGCACTGTGCTGATAGGTAAGGTTATACAAGGAAATAGTTCCTGCACTGAAGGAATGCACATTTTAATGGAAATGATAAATAATAAAGTATTTTTCCCCACAGAAGTCAGGTAAACCAAAAGATAATGTGCATTCTTAGGCATTTCAGGCATGGGAGACAGCTAGTGCAAAGATTACATAGAGATGTAAGAAAAAGTGTCATATTTGAGAAATTACAAATTAGACAATTTAGAAGGATTATAGAATATGTGGAGGGTAGTAAATTGAAAGTAAAGAAGGGGTTTATGAAGAACTTAAATGTCAAAGGATTTTATATTTGATCTTGGAGGTCTGATATGGTCATTCCTTTGCTTTAGAAAAATCATATTGCCAGATAAGTAGAAGATTAGAGTAGAGTGTTGAGGTATGGAGACCAGTTATGTAATAACCCAAATGAGACATGATAAGGGTTTGAATTAAGATTGTGGTGATAAGTGAAGAAGGGAAAGTAGACAAGATGTTGTGAAGGTAGAAATGATGAGCTCTGTCAACAGTTTGGGTATGTTGAAAAGTGAGGAGTCAAGGTGAATGGTGAAATTATGGATCTGGGTGAGTGGAAGGATGCTAGTGCCCTTGATAGTAATAAGAAAGGGGGAGGGAGATTTGGAGGGAGGTAGATAGTAAATTCTGTTTTAGAAATGTTGAGTTTGAGATGTATAGGGGACATAAATGTCCAAAAGACAATTGATGATGCATAAGACTAGCTCAGTAGAGAGACTAGAGCTGGATATATAGATCTTGGAATCATCTGCATAGAAATGATAATCAAACCCATGGGAGCTGATGAGATCTGCAAGTGAAATAGTTTACTATCTATAGTGAAAAGAGAAGATCCAGAACAAAGCTTTGATAGGTGCTCATGGTTAGGGGGAGTAACATGGATGAACAACCAGAAAAGAGATTATAGAGTAATTAGATAGATAGTAGAACACCTAGAAGAGAATAGTGTAATGAAAATGAAGAGTTGGCCCTGATCACCTGTGTGGAATAGAGGTCATAGAGAATTGATTGCAGAGGCTTTAGAACAGAGTGAGAGAAGAGGAAGTAGTGGCAAATAGGATTGATAGTTTTCTCAACTATTTTAACCACAAAGGGAAAGAGAGACATAGGGCAATATCCACTGCAAGGTAGTCAGACCAAATGAAGGACTTTTAAGACCAGGACAGCATGTTTGTAAGCAGCAGGGAAGGAGCCATTAGACAATGAGGGAGAGATTGGATTGAAAGAGGAGATATTGAGGGAAGATGTCTGAAAAAAAAGAGGAGGGAAGAAAGAGGTTTTTTTTTGTTAAGTATCATAAGAGGGTAGACAGAAGATGTATCATGGGATATTTGAAGAGATAAGAATGTTTGAAATTATTACTGTGAAGACTTTACCTTGATGCAATGAGGACTTAGGTCTGAGTAGATAACATAAATTTGTAGTGGTCCAAATCAGCAGGGTTTTGTGATTTTCTCCAGCTCTGTTAAGTAGCATATGAATATAGGAGGAAAGAAGATAGATGATAAGAGTAATCTAGGATTGATTTTTGATGAAACATGATTGGTGTTATGACAATGGGGTAAGGACTCCCTGGGTAGAAGATGTTGCAGAGTTGAGTTGGTTTTCCAAGGGATCCAGAGAGGATCCAGAGGGCAGAAAAGTATAGACAGTGTGGACTGGATGACCTCAAATAAAACTGAGAGTTCATGGAGTCATGAGGAAGATGAAGAAGAGGGTTACAAATCATAAGACAGAGAAAGACAAAATGGTAAAAGATTATGGTTAGATAAAAGAATTTCATAGTTGTAAACATGAAATTGGAACATTTGTGGGCGATATCACCATCAAGGGTACAATAATCTTAATGTGCAGCTAAAGTAGAGTTCAGGAGATGGTCATGGGAGTTGAATAAATTGAGGAACTAGAAAGTAGAGACATCTAAAGAGTTATCAATATGTGTTAATCTCCTCAAATGAAGAGGAGAAACTAAGCAGAGAAGAAAAAGGCTGTGAACCACGCACAGAACTAATGGAGGAAGGATGTATAGATTACCTCTAGTATCTGCATTTGGTGATCACTTTGAATAGGGCAGACTTCAAAGGAGAATTGTGAAGGAGACAAGGAAAGTGTCTGGAAGTAGCCTTACTGAGCAAGAGGTGTTCTAACTACAAAGTTAGAACACTACAAAGGGAAAGAGAGACGTAGGGCAATGTCCATTGGGAGATGGCACCAGTAAGTCAGGGTTTTGAGAGAAAGTCTGGTCAGTCATGGAAAGGGTGATTGGGGAAGCAATGCCATTAGTAGGAAACTTTCTCAGTGAGGACCAGAAGATAAGAGTGAGAAAGGGAATATTCTTATGCTTATAAGGCAAGCAGGAAAGATTTACTATGTAAGAAAGGAGGGTATGTCCACATAAGAAACCGATATCCTTTCAGCATCCAGATTTTCTTTAAAAAAATTGTTTCACTTATAAACAAAGCTATTTTTAGGAAGGAAATGTGAACCAGGCTGCTAGTTAGTATAACCTAAAAGACTAAAAAGTAAAATATTAAATATTTCAATTAATTATTAAACATTTCTTAAGCTCTTAATATGTTATGCACTTAATAAAGGTTCCTGGGAATACAATGAAAAAAATTAAATAATTCCTACTCCCAAGGAACTCACATTCAATTGGAGAAGATAACATAAATATAAATGTACTGCACAATCTGAAGCTCCTCTCTCCAACTCCTCTCTCTGCCAAGTGAGGGCCCCCGAGTGTGGCCAGTACATACACTCAGGGCTCTAAAGATATCTCTAGAGATATCTTCTAATGGTATTTAATTAGAATATCATCGTGGGTTCTTCTCCCCAAGATTTAAGTTTTAAGTGGTTTTTAGAGTTATTTATTAAGGAGGTACAGTAAAAGCAGTTGAGACAAAGCATCCCTCCAAATTCTGCAACATGCTCTTCCACAAGTACACAGAGTCCAGGAGAAAGTAGGTTCAAGTATAAAGAACACAAAAGGCAAGAGTTAATTCACAGCTTTTGTCTGCTGGAATCCTTTTGTCTTCTTTGTAGAAGAGCCATAAAAATTTCCCTTAAGCATGGTATAGCTTCTTTCCTGAGCTTATGGAGCCATGAATCTGCATCTAGTCTGTTCTTGGATTCAAATGTAGTCACTGCTTCTAGATGTTCCAGGGATGACCCTGTACATTAGAATTACTAGAAGTCAACCTAAATTAGAGATAACCTATTGTCATATCCTCATTTTTTCTATATTTGGCACCTGAACTAAGTTTTATCCTCAGAGTGTTGTTTACTAATGCTTTTTTGTTTACTTCTCTCTTAAAACTAATTACGTATTAATGTATATAGCTACATCAACATATGCATATGAACACGAAAATACATCACTGAACATGATCGAGTACAATCATCAAGGGCTGATAATTAGTTGATTGTTTCAACACACTGCATATAAAATAAGTGTCAATTTGCGTTCAGGATATATACATACATATTAAGATAATTCAAGTTTTTTTTAAAATTGAATGGTGTTTTAAATATATTAGCAAAGATTACTATTTAAATAATCCTGTTTTAAATGAAAGATCTCTTTTTTTACACAATTTGAATATTCACAAAAAGTATCTGTTTGGAAATTTCATCAAATATAGCATGTGAAAATATAAAGAAGGTCACATGTATATATAGGGATAGAGATACATGTTGTTTTCATATAAATTGATATCTCTTAACAAAGGTCTAGTCTAGTCCAAATATTTAATCTAAAAAGACATATACTAAGTTAACATCTTGATGGTTGCTTATATCTGGAACAGAGAAAACATGTTGGGTACATTTACTGGGTTAATTGGTATTTTCCTGGAATTTTTGAACATAAAGTATTGTCACTGGAAAAGTATTTGCCTCCAAATACTGTGGTTTTGTTTCTGGTTTCTTTTGCAGTTCCTATATTTCTCAGGAGAGGAAAGTGTCATTCTGCCCTTCTGATTAGGTTGTTTTACTATGGCCTGTGACTCTATCCTATTTTCAAGCAGTATATATCAATCTCATCTGTTTAAGAATTCATAATGTTATCTATTTTTTGAAATGACAAAAAAGCTACCTAATCTTATAGGCATTCAATTCTCATTTGTCGTTCTTCATATGATCAATATAGAACAGGGAATATGACTCACCAGCCATAGACCACAATATGAAGACTACCTACTTAGAGATGGAGATATAGGTGGGAAATAGTCATATTTAAGGGCCTCCTTAAAGAGACCATGAGGAGCTCAAATTGATTTTTAAAAGAGAAACAACTATAGAGAGTATACATGGGAATACGAATAGATTGGGATAGGAATAAGAGCAAGCTTCATTACTGAGGAGGTAGCTGAGGGTTGTTTTTATGTTAACCTTATTACTTTTCTTTTCTGCACTGCTTTCTCCTGCCAACCAATCAAATGATGTTTATTAAGCATATTTTATGTGCCAATCACTAGCCAGGACACAGAGGATACAGAAATAAAAATGAGTTTCTGCCTTCAAGAAGCTTATAGTTTGGGGAAACATTTCCATATATGAGTAAATATGGAAAATATAGTAAATATAAAGCAATTTGAGAGCATTTGCATCTTGAGGAAGATGGTCAGAAAAGGCTTTATATTGGGAATAGTACTTGAAGTGAGCTTTAAATAAAAGTAGGGATTCTAAGGGATAGAGGTAATGAGAGAATGCATTCTAGGCATGGAAATGGGAGAAGAAATGTTTAAAAGGAATAGGAGGTAAAAAGGGGTAACTAGTTTAACTGTAATACAGAGTGCATGAAGGGGAATGATAGGTAAAGGCTTATAAACATAGGCTGAAATAAAAAAAATATGGATTCAAAGGGCTTTGAATGTCAGAGGAACTTGTATTTTATGTTCGAGGTGCAGCACATATAGGATATGGGTTCATTCACTCTCCCAACCCACATTTGGACTAGCAAGTCAGGTCACCAGAACAAAGTTATTGTTCCTCCCAGAATTATAGGGATAAACTTGAGCAGATTGTCTTTCTTTATTCTGATCCCTGTCAAGCTCAACTTCTGGGTGGATCCACATCAGTGCTCCTGGGTCAAGCAGATTGTTCCCCTAGGCTGGCTCATCTTAACATCTTAACTGTTGCAGCTCCTGGAAAATTCTGCTATGAATTCCAGTTTCTGGACCTCTTGGGGTTCTTATGATTTTTGAAGCTCACAATCTTCTAATCTAATTCATTCCATCCCTGATGATTATTCACCTAAAATCAGTAAATAATAAACTTAACAAAGACAGAAAACCAGCAGCATCATGGTTTCACTGCTAATTGCTAAGTAGGTAAGAGAGAGGGCTCATGGACCTTCCCCTTCCAGTAGCCCATAGCAGTGCTTCTTCCTCCTCACTTGAAAGCCACCAGGGAAAGAAAAAAAATATTTCTTGGAAAAGGATTAAGGCTGTCTTTTTGTTTAAAAAAAAGAAAGAATCCAAAGTACTTAGAATCAGAAGCTTTTAGTGTTGGCAATATTACTGTGTAAAGTTGAGCCTGACCCTGGATATTGGAATTTGATGGATACTGGAATTTGAATTCTTGCAAATATTTATGTGCTTGTTGATTGGGGGATTGATTATATTTTGATAGCTTGCTTTTATTCATCATGTTCCATATATTCTGATAGAGAGTATAGAATTCTGAGGACTGGTATATTTTATAGAATTGAGAAAAGTATAGTTGTTTTAAAAAATAAATATTTGGCATAAGAAAAGTGAGACCTTAAAGCACATGATAATTTTTAAATGTGATTTTATCAATTAAATATTTATTGAGGGAGAATTAGAATAAATAATGTGGGGTATATATGGTGACAGGGATGAATTGGTATTCCCAGTAAAACATCCTTCATGGAAATTCTAAAGAAGAGGACTAGACAATAGCAAAGCTACCATGGGACTAGAGAGAGGTAGAAGTAGAAGGGACTTAAGAGGTCATTGAGTTTGGTCCCTGCATTTTATGGATGAAGAAAATGAGGTCTAGGGTAGGCATTATGGAAAGTTAATGTCATGGCTGAAACTAGCATTCAAGGCTCCTGACTCTCAATCCTCAACCAGTATGTCATGTATTATATATCCTCAACCAGTAATTAAGATAGTGTGGAAATTCTTTAAAAGAAAATAGCATGACAAAAGGTAGATGGAGGAAGTTAATTGTGCATCAAATTTTAACTACAAATCCTGGAAATCTAGAACTTAGGCATCCATTTTTCCTATTATTCTAAAATCATTCCAAAGGCTTTCCTTCTCTACACATTTTATCATTTCCACATTCTCTGTTACATTTAACAATAGGGAATATTTCCAAAAAAGAGTTAGGCAAAAGTCCAAATCAATCCCTTTGATTAAACCAGTTTTAGAATCAAAAATACTTAATTTAAAATTTTTCCTATTTTGTGACTCTCAATATGAAAAAGTTGGAGATACATTTCTTCTCTTCCTTTATAAAGAAATGAAACACAAAGTCTTAATACTTATCTCTGAGTGGGTAGTATTTATATTAAATTCTTCTAAATATATTTATAAATGTAGAAACTTAGTAGGCTAAGGTGCCAAGGTGCTAAAATCTTTGGGATTCTAGGATGAACTAAGATGAAATTTAAAAGATTCCTAAAGCAAAAGCTTCACAGTAACTATTCAGTGCACACTCACAGCTATGAGTCTATGCATACTAATTACTCAAATGGCCACTATGCCAAGGACAAAAATTTAATATAAATTCAAGAGTGGGAATGGGAATGGGGAGGGGAGAAAGCATTCAACCTAAAGCCATGGTAAAGGACTGATTAAGATAAAAGACTTCAAATTTGAACACAAACTGGACTGTGAAAGGGCATCATAATTCAACACTCTCAATAGATGCAGAAAAAGCTTTTGACAAAATTCAACATTCATTCCTATTAAAAACATCAGAAAGCAAAGGAATAAACTGATCTTTCTTTAAAAAAATAAGTACTGTGTGACATTCAAAAAGTTCAAGAGATAATTCTAGGTAATTAATCATTTTATTAATAATGCTAGTGGAAGTGAATGTTGAAAACTAATGGTCATTTGTCCATCTCTCTCTTGGACCAAAGACCATAATGACAGTGTGCTCACAGCTTATTTGCCCTTGGAAAAGTGGGTGTGGCAGAGGGATTCTTTCTATTTAACTTTATGGTTCTAGAATATCAGGGCAGTTTTCCTTGATAATTATTTTTTTTTTTGGCTAGGCAATGGGGTTAAGTGACACAGCTAGTAAGTGTTATGTGTTTGAGGTCAGATTTGAACTCAGGTCCTCCTGAATTCAGGGCCAGTGCTCTATCCACTGCACCACTTAGCTGTCCCATCCTTGATAATTTCTTGAAAGATGATGCCTAGGCTCTTTTTTTGATCATGGCTTTCAGGTATTTCAATAATTTTCAAATTATCTCTGCTGGATCTGTTTTCCAGGTCAGTTGTTTTCCCAATGAGATATTTCACATTGTCTTCTATTTTCTTACAGCACAGTAAAAATTCCATTTCATTTCTGAATAGAAATTTATTTAGCACTTTGTTTATAATTCCTTGTTATCATACACAAAAATGCTACTATAAATATGTTGGTGTATAAGGGATATTGGGAAATTTGTTATTAGTAGCTTCATTGTGGTATAAGTCCAATAATGGAGTCTCTGATTCAAAGGGTATGGACATTTTAGCATTTTCACAATTTTATTTGCATAATTCCAAATTGATTTCCCAAAACGTTGTACTTATCCATAGCTCCAACAATGCATTAGTGTGTGTTTATCTTCCCACAACCTCTCCAACATTGACTATTGCCAGAAGCGCCACTTCCTTTTCCCCTTCCACTGCTTTCGCGTTTGCATTCAGCCCCTTGGCTTCCAACATGCAGAATGACGCTGGTGAGTACGTGGATCTGTACGTGCCCTGGAAATGCTCCGCGAGCAACAGGATCATCGGGGTCAAGGACTACACGTCCATCCAGATGGACGTTGCCAAGGTTGACAAGGTCATAGACAGATTCAATGGCCAGTTTAAAACTTACGCCCTTTGTGGAGCAATTCGTAGAATGGGAGAATCTGATGACTTTATTCTCCGGCTGGCAAAAAATGATGGTATCATTTCAAAGAACTTCTAATTGAAGAAATCTTGTGGAAAATGTCTTAATAAATCAGAAAAACAGAAAAAAAACACTTACTATTGCCATCATTTTCCATATTTTCCAATTTTCAGGGTTTGAGCAGAAACCTAAGAGTTGCTTTTATTTGAATTTTTGTTATTATTTGGATATTTGGAGATGCTTTCATGTGATTGTGAATACTTTGTAATTCTTCTTCTTAGTTGATGGCCATTGACCATTTATCTGTTGGTATTTCCCTCCATAGTTCCCTATTTTAATTCTTTGGAGGTACCTGTATTCCAAATTTGGGAGGTACTTTTATTTCCCCAGTTTCCTTCTCCCAGTATTTGGAGGTATCTTGCCGCTACGTAGCAACATGATAAAAAGTTATTATTAAAAATATTTCCTCTATAACAATGCTATATACCATTAGTGTGCATATCTGTCCCTGGTTTAGGCCTCCTCTGATGTTTAAAATGAGGTTGTTGAACAATGTTATTCCTATTGTACCTTCCAAGGAATCTTGAATGATAGTGATGTATGGGTAGGAGACATCTTCTTTTAAAAATATCTGTAAAGAGGTGTTTTGTTTTATTCAATCAAAAACTTTTCCATAAAACCAAAAAGCACAATATATTCTCTATATCTTTCAGTTAATTATGAAATGTTAAAGATAGGGGACACTGTTAAATATTGTTTGCAAGAGCCTTCCAAGGATACCTTTTATTTATGTAAATGTGACTCTTATAAAGATAGGAGTAGTTATTGATTTTCTCATGGTCATCTTTTTGGCATTAATAAAGTCCAGGATTTTTTCCACACCTTTGGTTCTTCCCCTCCATGGTATACTGATTCACTGACACCCTAACAATTGTGTTGCTTCCAACACTATCTGTCTGTCTGTCTATCTATTTCTCTATCTATCTGTGTATGTAGATATGTATTTTGAAATATATTGATATGTATTTTCAAATATATATTGATATGTATATTTGAAATATATATAATTTGATAAATGAAGCCTGTATCAGAGACACTTGCTTTAAGGATTGTTTCTCACCTTTCTGTTTTCCTTCTAATCTTGGTCACATTAACTTTATTTGTACAAAAGCTTTTTATTTCAATAAAATCAAAATTATCTATTTTACATTTTATAATGCCTATAACTCACTTAACCTTTCCTTTAAGAATCTGGATGCTATACCACTTGGTACATGTATGTTTAGTATTGATATTGCTTCATTGTCTATGGGATCTTTTAGCAAGATACAATTTCCTTCCTTATCTCTTTTAATTAGTTCTATTTTAATTTGTCTGAGATCAGGATTGCTACACCTGCTTTTTTTTTTTTTTTACTTCAGCTGAAGCATAATAGATTCTGCTCCAGCCCCTTACTTTTACTCTGTATGTATCTCTGTTTCAAGTGTGTTTCTTGTAAGCAACATATTCTAGGATTCTGGGTTTTGATCCACTCTGCTATCTGCTTCTGTTTTATAGGACAGTTCATTCCATTCACATTCAGAGTTAGGATTATTAATTGTGTATTTCCTTCCATCCCATTTTTCCTCCTCTTTGTCCTCTTTCTCCTTTCACCCTTTCCCTCTTCAGCAGTGCTTTACTTCTACCACCTCCCCCAATCTGCCCTCCCTTCTGTCCATCCCTCCTGCCTTAATTTAATTTCCTCCCCTCTGACTTTCCTGTTGGGTAAGGTAGATTTCTATATTCAAATGATTATGTGTATTATTCCCTCTTCAGGCAATACTGAGGAGAGTATGGTTCAAGTGATGCCCATCATTCACCCTGCCATCTTCCCTTCCACTGTAATAGATCTTTCACACCTCTTCATGTGAAATAATTTACCCCATTCTACCTCTCCCTTCCTTCTGTATCCAGTGTACATCTCTTGCTCATTCCTTCATTATTTTTATGCCATTCCCTCAAATTCACCTTATACCTTTACCTTCTGTCTATGTATATTCCTTCTATTTGTACTATTAGTGACACAATTTTTAAGAATTACAAATATCATCTTCCTATGCAGTGATGCAAACAGTTTAGTTCTATTGAATCCCATATGTTTTCTTTTCCCTTATTACCTGTTTATATTTCTCTTGGGTCTTGATATTAGAGATCAAATTTTTGGTTTAATTCAGTTCTTCTCTTTATGAAAGCTTGAAATCCTTCCATTTCAGTGCATGACCATTTTTTCCCTTAATATATTATGCTTAATTTCACTGGGTAAATGATTGTTTTATTGTAGTCCTAGTTCCTTTGCCTTCTGGAATATCATGTTCCATGGCCTCAGATCTTTTAATGTTATAGCTGCTAAATCCTGTGTAATCCTCATTGTGGCTCCCCAATATTTTATTTGTTTTTTTTGTTTGTTTTCTGCTCACTTGCAGAAAAATTACTGTTTTTGCCTTGACCTGATAGTTCTGCAATTTGGTTTTAATATTCCTGGGAGTTTTTATTTTGGGATCACTTTCCTGAGGTGTTTGGTTGATTCTCTACAATGCCCTCTAATTCCAGGATATTAGTGCAGTTTTTCTTGATAATTTCCTGAAAGATGCTATTCAGGTCCTCCTTTTGATTATGGCTTTCAGGAAGTCCAATGATTCTGATATTGTCTTTCCTGTATCTATTTTCCAGGTCATTTGTCTTTCCAATGAGATATTTTAAACTTTCCTCTATTTTTTTCATTCTTTTATATTTGATTGATTCTTGTTGTCTCATAAAATCATTAGGTTTCACTTGCCTAATTCTAACTTTTAAGGAGTTGTTTTCCTCAGCTCTTTTACTTTCTTTTCCATTTGGCCAACTGTTTTTTGGGGGGTCAGGGAATCAGGGTTAAGTGATTTGCTCAGGGTCACATACTAGTAAGTGTCAAGTGTCAGGGGGCTAATTTGAACTCAGGTCCTCCTGACTCTAAGGCTGGAGCTCTATCCACTGCACCACCTAGCTGCCCCACAACTGTATTAAGGAGTTGTTTTCTTAAGTGAATTTTTAATATCTCCTTTTTCATTTGGCCAATTCTACTTTTTAAGCAGTTGTTTTCTTTTTCCAGGCTGTTGACTCTTTTTTCAAAATTCTCTTGCATCACTCTCATTTCTTCTCCCAATTTTTGTTTCACCTCTATTATATGATTTTTAAGCTCTTTTTTGAGCTCTTCCATGAGTTCTTTCTGGACTTGAGACACTTTCCATTTTTCTTTGGGATTTTGCCCATAGGTATTTTAACATTGTTATTCTCTTATGAATTTGTGTCTTGATCTTCCCTATCACCATAATAACTTTCTGTGGTCAGGTTCTTTGTCATTTTTTTTGTTTTGTTTTTGTTTTTGATCATCATTTTTGGCCTTTTTCCTTTCTTTTAAATTTGAGCTTTGCTCCTGGAACCCTGAAGCCCATGGGGGACTCTTTTATCCGATGCTGCATTTAGGCAGTGTGATAGTGGGTGGCTGGTGCTTCTGGAGGCCTTAGAGGTCTGGCAGCTTACCCGGCGCTGAGCTGGGGTCTTAGTGCTGGTGTCTGGGGAGTGCTGAAGTCAGTGGGATGTTTTTGCATTTTTTTGGAGCTACACTGAAGCATGTGGCAATCTGGCCACTAGCAGCTGCCTGTTTGCTCAGGTCTATGCTGAAAGCAAGTGGTGGGAGCCTGGCACCAATGGTTGCCTGTTTGCTTAGGCACCCATAGGTGTGGTGTATACCTGTTTGCCTAGAACAAAGCTGAAGCACATGAAAATCTGACCTCTGGAGTTTGCATTTTTGCCCCAAGCTATGCTGAAGCATGTGGTGGTTCTCAGAGCTGGCATCTGCTAAGTCCTCTGGATATGCTGAGGTACTTGGAGGGTCCTAGTATAGACATTTGCCTGTTCCACCTCAATGGGGCTCAGGATCTCCCACTGCTTTGCTGTCAACTTGCTGGGATGCTTCCTCCTAGATTGCCCTCCCCCTTTACCCAAGCGAGGCAGACCTTCCTTACCAATCCTCCAAGTTTCTTGGGCTCAAAGATTGTTTCACCCCATCTTTTTGCTGGTTTTGCTGTTCCAGGATTTGTTTTGGAGTGCTCCTCTATGGTTATTTCAAGGAGAATATGGGAAAGTTATGTCTATTTACTGCTTACTCTGTCATCTGGGCTCCCAGAAGTGTTTGAGGATAAATATTGTCTTCATTCTGACAATAGTAAATTAACTGCCAAAGGAGTTAAAACACAGAATTAATAAAACACAAGAAACCAAATATACTTATGTCGGGCTATGAAATTAATTTCATTTGACAAAGATTCTGGTGCAATCTTTGGAATGCAATTTTTAAAAGAGAAACATGTAATTCATTTCATCTACATAGTGCTTATGATGAGTGTTCTCTCCTGGACCCTCTTCTCTTCTCCCTCTACTATTTTGTTTGGTAATTTCATCATCTCCCATGGATTAAACTATTATCTTTATTCACATGATTCTCAGATCTATTTATCTAGCCCTAACTTCTCAGCATGTCCAAAAACCCTCCCCTCTTCCAAATTTTTCTATTATTCTCAAGGGTACCACCATCCTCCAAACCACCTAGACTTATAACATAGGTCTCAATTTCTCACTATCCTTTACCACCAACCCATATCCAATCTGCTGCCATGTCCTGTAGATTCTGTTTTCACATTATTCCCCGTATACATATTCTTCTCTCTTGACACTGCCACCACTCTGGTGCAGACCTTCATTACCGCACTCCTGGACTATTGCAGTAGTCTGCAGGTTGGTCTCCCTACTTCTGGTCTCTTCCCAATATAGTCCATCTTCCAGTCAGTTGCCAGTGATCTTGCTAAAATGAGGGTTTGTCCATATCAGCCCCTCTTCTATAAACTCTAGTAGCTCCCTATTACCTTCAAAATAAAAAATAAAATAATGTTTGGCATTTAATGCCCTTCATACCCTGGACCCTTCCTACTTTTCCACTCTTCTCACATGCTGTTCTCCCTCACATATTTTGTAATCTAATGACACTGTTTTTCAAATGGAATAACTCCATCTCCTGACCTTTGCATTCATGCTTAGAATGCTATCCTTCCTCATCTCAACCTCTTGGCTTCCCCGGCATCCATCTAAATCCCAACTTTTTCAAGAAGGCTTTCAAGGTTCCCCTCAAGATTAGTGCTTTCCCTTCTGAGAGTACTTCCAGTATATCCAATTTATCTCTTAGTTGTAAATAGTTGTTTGCATGCACCCCCCATTACAATGTCAAATCCTTGAGGGCAGGAACTGTTTTTGCCTTTCTTTGTATTCCCTGCACTTAGCACAGAGCCTGGCACATAGTAAGTGTTTCATAAATGCTTTTTGACTTGTTTTGAAATGAGATCTAGCTGCAGATTACTGTTGTCATGCCAGAAGTGAGAAAGGGATTCAGTTCTGTAATCTATTTGTTTTCCCCTTTAAAATGAAAGAGACATTTATGTGGCTCAAAGGTGGAATAGTACTGTTTTCCCTAATATTATGAAATATCTCTTTGCTCAAAAAAAAATAGAGCAAAAGTTAGTCAGTCTGTCTCTCCCTATATATTTCATATACCAGAGATGTCAAACATCTCTGAGAGCTGCTAGAACCAGATAAAAATATAATTGGAAATATTTAATGAAATAAATAAAAGTACAATAAAACATAATGTTACATTTTAAAACTAAGTCACAATGTATCCCACAGAGTTCTTTATGTATGGTTTTATGGCCCCTATTTTTATTTGATTTTGATATCACTGTCATACATCAACACACATTATATATAAGAGAGTAAGATATATGACACTTAATTCAGCCTATATGTGACAACTATTAAGGAGTCAAAAAACCTGAGAATTGGATATTATTCTAAACTTCATTGCTGTCTGTAACCTCATCAGTGTGGGTATTCTCACAATTAGTGTGGGTTGTAATTCAATGTGCAAGTTTACAGCACTGACTTCAATTGTTATGAAATATTAAGAGACAGTATTTAACTGTATTTTAGTCTGAAAGTCTTGTCCTTGTACTTACTTGAATGAAAAATTTCCCCAGTGTTCCTTGAATACTTAATCAGTGCTAAGGAGATTGTGTCCTACTCTGAAATTCTTCAAAGATCTAATTGACCTGTCTTAAAGAAGACTCAATTAGGTTCAGCAAGGTATCCATATTCCCAGGAACTAAGATTATTATTACTAAAGCAGGAGCTGATGTTATCTGTGGTGACCAAACTAACCTTGAGAAGACTTTTTGATTAATTCAATTAAAAGCCATAGTATCCTTTCCTTTTTCTCACCTCTAACACACCTCTAGCTGAATGATCCAGTTCAAGCCACTTAAACTCTCAAAGCTCTAGGCAACTCTCTAAGATTAGGTGCTGAATACATTGGTTAGGGAATTTCCTCACATGAATTCTCATTATTAAGGAAATCATAGGTGTAGTTCCCATTCCTATCAATACTCTTTGTTCACTATTTGAACCCTTTAAAGGGAAGTAATTACAGAGGGAGTTATTAGTCTCAAGAGGGTATTTCTCCTGAAGGTTCCCTGACACTGACATTATTGCTATTTAAGCAAATCAAACTCCTTAAAACCAAACTCTGAATTTTTGTGTTACCTTGACATAGAATTTTACCTTTTATTTCATAAACACTCTAAAAAATGTGAGTGGAAAGCTTTGGAGGATGAGAATTCCAATTGGTATGAGGAAACTGCATGTTAGGTCCTCTCCTCAAGCAGAAATGCTTATTTATTAATAAGCTGTCTCTGACAGACTTAAGTTAAAATGCCAAGTATAGGGTTTTTCTTCCATACCATTCATTCCTTTATATCTTGCATAATTCTTGATTGTGTTCTTTAGAAGATCATCCACAGAGAATGCCTTAGAGATCTTATCTAGACTTTTTTTTTTACATTTTGCAATTATCAGGGCCACACTTTAGCTATCTCTCCTTATTCCCATCATATGACTGATCTTTCCAAATATACATTTCAGGGGCAGCTAGGTGGCACAGTGAATAGAGCACCAGCCCTGAAATCAGGAGGACTTGAGTTCAAATCCAGCCTCAGACCAAACACTTGACACTTACTAGCTTTGTGACCTTGGGCAAGTCATTTAACCCCAATTGCCTTAAAAAAAATATACCTTTCCCTGATGATATCCCTAATGCTTCTTATTTTAAGTCATCTTTAAAAATATCCTACAGCCTACCTGAACCTATTACATATTTCTCACCCACAATTTTGATTTTCCAAATATTGTGGCATTTCAAGATTTACAATCAATGGGTGAACATTTAGTGTTTAAAAAAAATTCAAACCAGGGAGCAGATTGGGATAATTAAAATTAAAGAATTTTCCAAATAAAATCCTGCCTGTTTACTTCTACCTATTTAATTTTGGATCCAAGTCATTATCTATCTACAATTTCTGTCCCAGACATACAGAAGAGTTCAAAGGACTGACAAACAACTTTATGTAATAGCTTACACAACAAGTATTTTTAATCTTTTTAGTTTTTTCTTATATGAATTGTCAAACCTATCTTTTTTTGAGTGATCTATGATCACAGCTTAAGCAAGAAGCCTTTTAATGTTTTAGGACTTGATACAATCAACACAACGTTATTTGTGAACAAGACTATCTGAAGAACCATTTATATCCACTTAGACTCTGCACGGGATTTCTTCTGAAATAGTGGTAATCACCATTCTTTAGAACCATATGATTCTCTATCACTTGATGTAAATAAATAGTCACTGAACGAGTTAGCTCTGCAGTTACATTTATCAAAGCATTTTATGATCTTAACACAGGAATAAGAAATTCCTTGTGTGTGTACATCTATATGAAATATACTATGAAATATGTACATATATGTAATGCATTACAAATCATGAAACAGTATATGAAATTTAGTTGTCATTATAATTATAATAGGTTGTGTTGTAGAACTACACAATCCAGTCATTGTAAAGTAGAAGAAAAAACACACATGAGATTTGTAATGAGGACCTAGTTTCAAATACTAGGTCTTTTTACTGGTCATATTACCATGGGAAAATTATTTAACCTCTTTGTACTTCTGTTTCTCCATCTGTATAAGGGTATAATCTTAAATAATCTCAGAGATCCATTTCTGCGATTCTATAAAACTGAATTTAGGTATATTTTTGACAATACGTTATGGGGAAAACTTTCATATGGAGATTATGATGAAACCTCTGAGACAGCTCAGATTTTTAAAATTCAGGCAAATCTATACCCCTTAATAAAGTTCAGATCTTATTTTCCTCCAAGCAGGCATCTCTAGCAACCTTAGAGATACTGAAAATGTATGTGACGAACTCTTAATAGGAGTCAGCCATTTCCCCAAGAACATCGGGAATTACCTACCTAAACTATAAAACTCAAATATGTAGTATTGATGTAGCATATGCTAACCAACTTTATACTACTGATCTCACCTCCTTAAAAAAATCCTATTGGTGTCATAAGAGTTCATTAGAGATTAAGGTCCTAGC
This sequence comes from Vombatus ursinus, assembly GCF_900497805.2. Taxonomy (NCBI): domain Eukaryota; kingdom Metazoa; phylum Chordata; class Mammalia; order Diprotodontia; family Vombatidae; genus Vombatus; species Vombatus ursinus. The sequence continues at coordinate 34,185,142 of NW_020954610.1, forward strand.
TTTGAATCTCAGCTCTGCCATTTACTAAATGTGTGATACTGGGCAAGTCATTTAACCTCTTTATATGTTACTTTCTTTATCTGTAGAGTTGGGTTGGACTAGATGACATTTCAAATTCCTTTCATCTCCAAATCTATGATCCTTATAATCTTAAGACCTATTCAATGCCCTGTAATTTAAAGAGAAATACAATGGGAAATTGTTCAGTTTATAGAGAATACAACTAACCTAAGAACAATGAATCAATAAATCTTCTGTGATTATTAGACCTGAAAAAGTCACCTCCCATTTCTATATTCATTTGTGCAACTCACAGTTCAATATCAATTTACCAAGAACACTCATACTTATTTCTGTACTTCTTAACTATTTTAACATGGCTTAGATGAAGGCTGTCATCAAATTTGCAGCAACACAAATCTAGGGAGGATAGCTAATATATTGGATGACAGAGTTAGAGTCCAAAAAAAATCTTGACAGTTTAAAGCATTAGGCTGAGTCTAATAAGATAAAATTCTGTGCCATGAAATGTGATAGATATTTATATTCTATTGGGAGAAGCAACTTTTATGTAAAGTATATGCCAGGTGATTTGGATGGGGGTGGTAAGGGCACTAGCTTCTGGAGGAATCAGGAAAAAATCCATGTAAAAAGCAGTACTTAAACTGATTGTTGAAGGAAATTAGAGATTCTACCAGATAGCAGAAACTCCAAAGTCCAACCATTTTACAAAAAAGGAAACTAAGGCCCAGAGAGAGTATATGACATATAAAACATATGAGTAATTTGAACCAATATCCTCTCTTTCAGCTGTATCCACTGCACTTCCTGGATTCCATGCACAAGTGAAGTCACTTAATCTTAAAGACCTTTAAGACAAAAAAAGATCTCTAGATTTCCAGAATTCCAATTTTACTATATCACTGCACATAAAATGAAAATAATTGCAAAATTAACCAAAAATAATCTATATTAGAACTAGAATAAGTCATTCATTGTCAGGAATTCTAAGATGCAATGAGTTATTTGCCTATTTTAATTTTATAGAGGAATTTTAGGATTATAAAGGCCCATTTCTTTAATGTTTTATTATCCAGAATTTTCACCAATCCACATGGGTTTTTGTCCACCAATTAGAACAAATAAGGGAAGCTTTATATAATTATTTAGATGCAACCTTCAGCCTTTCTACACACTTTACTTCAAAGCTACTTTCTAATTAGTGAGCCTATTTTGAATACTAGCACATAGCATTCTTTACTGTTTTTGTCCTTATTAAAATGGCTGCATTTATCCAAGCCATGTTGAAGAAAATCTGTCAACAGTAATAGAAAGGGGTCAGTGGGAAAGGGGGTGCAGTTAATTACATTGAAAATGACTGTCCTTTATGAAAATAATTACATGTTTTTGATGAACTGGTGTTATTGTCACAGATTCTAAAAGCAATCACTTGACTGATCAACCCATTAACTCTTAAAAAGCAGTAGTATTCTACTGGCAATGCAAGAGTTAATATTTTAAACAGAAAAGGTGTTTTGCTATTGTTATGGAAAAGGATGAAAGAGAATGAAAAGAAAATTACATTTAAAAGAAGTCCTTTGCTCTGGGCAGCAAGCCCCGTAAGAATGTTAATAGTGAAAAAAAACTGATAATGTTTACAGGCATAATTTTATTTAAAAAAATTAAATTATATGTTTTAACTGACAACTAAGAAAACCAAACAGAACTCAGGGTAAGTTGGCAACTCTTCATTGCTAATAGATAACAGTTTGTAATTTTTAATCGTTGTTTCCAATTTATAGCTGAGTCAATAATTTGCTTTTGGTTCTATGTAATACTCCTACATATCAATGCATAAATAGTTCTAATTTGGAAATTATGAAGCAAAATTCAGCACCCTGGAAATCCAGAAATGGGGTGGGGGTCTCTTACTGGTTTACCTTCTACCTTGGTTCCAATCTGCTTGAACAATATTAAAAGTCCCAAATGAATCAATTCTTCTACTTATTCTCCTTCAATATTTTCTTCTTCTTCTTTTTTTTATTAAGCTTTGTTGACCTTCTGGTAGTTACTAACCCTTACAAGTACCCAAACAAAGGACCTACTGTAAACTTTGATTCAGCTGCCAATTTGATTACTTTGGCTTAGAGAGAGGCAGGCTACTTGGGTTGTTGAATCAGGGTCATTCATTGACATTCTCTTTTTTCAACATCTGTAGCTCCTGGCAACCAATTCCAGAGTGGGTTTGGCAAAGCTGTAGACCATAAATGATGCAGTTAGTGCAATGTGATCAGTGTACTCTTTTCATAGTTGGGATGAATTATAATCCTGGCTTTCTTCATGGCAGTATGCTTGCAGTTTCACTAAAAACAGTTCTCCATCCCCCTCCCCAGGAGGCAGCCAATGGGTCTATTCTTGTCTTAGTTGTTACTTGGGTGCTAGGTGCAACAAAAGGTGTTTCTTATATTTTGTTTTCAAATAGGATAGCTATAACCATATACTTTGGAAGTTTTATTTGCATGTTTCAGTGTACACATTTTGTTAGTTTTTTCTTAATTTCTGCAGAAACCACCTTGTTTAAGGGAAGTCTTTTCATGTCAAAGAAAAATCAAACTCTGCATCTTCTCAACCTGACAATAGTGGAAAGTATTTTGTGTATAAGAATTGGGTTTTACCAAGCTTAGGTTGCTAGTGCTCTGCTGCTTTCCACTGTCCCACTATCCCTTAAAAGTAACAAGCTCAACATATTGCTAAAAGTCTGAGGAAAACCACCTCTGATGTCTCATTTAGGACTAAGAGAAGAGGAAGAGAAAAACAATAGAAACAGACATTCAGAGGTCTGGATAAGAACCACAGTCTATAGACTTTAGGGTCTTTTTTTTTTCCTACCTCTATGGCTTGGAATTCAAATCTCAGAAGTGACATAAATGAGATCTGTCAATACTACATTAGAAATAATACATAAAATACATTTCTGGCAGCAACCACCTAGCATCTTATGGATGCAAAAAAATAAAAAAAAAAAGCAAGCCAGGGCAAGGGTTGTTAAGCTGATCTATAAAATAAAATAAAGTAATTCAGGTTTGGGTGAATCATTATAATTACTATCACTTACTAAATAATTATTTGCTCTTAATAGTTGAATAGTACAACAGTTTTTTTCTATCATATTTTACTGTTTCTTCTACCTTAATACTCCATAATGATTTATAATCACACTATAACTCTTAAAATCTATTTCACATCCACCTGCACATCCCATTTCTTTTTCAAAAGCATGGAATTGCTACCAGATTTACAAAACCTTTGAGTTGAAAATTACTCATGAGGTAATCCTGCATATACCATATAATAATCCTGAGGTATCTAGCATATACCAGAGCAGAAATCACTTTTACCAAATATAAATATCTCCACTTGGAGACTGCTAGTGCATTTCTGTAAAAAGTCAGTATATTCAAAGGCAGTCTGTTCCACTTTTGGATATCACGCACTATTAAGAAATGATTCTTTTTATCAAGACTAAAATGTCTTGTCTCAGAAACTTCTGCCTTTTTTCTTCCTTTTCAAAGACTTGATCAACTAATTTCTCTTCTTTGTGACAATCCTTCAAAGACTTCAAAGAGGCAGAGCCAAAATGGCAGAGAAAAAGCAGGAAGTTCCCAGAGCTCTCCCCAGTTTCCCTCAAAACAACTTTAAATCTAGCCTCAAAACAAATTCTGGAGTGACAGAATCCACAAAAGGATGGGGTGAAATAATTTTTCAGCCTAGGATAACTTAGAAGGACTGTAGGAAGATCTGTCTCACTTGAGTAAAAGAGGAGTGCAGCCAAGCACAAGTGGTGTCTAGGCAAGGCAGAGGCAGGCCTCTCGCTCCATCACAGATCAGCAACCAAGGTCCCAGGGTCCTGGCTCATCAGGCCAGTAGCACAGCGGGCCAGTAATGAGACTTCCAGTCCTGTTGTAGCAGGGGAACTGCAGCTCTGGAACCCCCAGAGCAACAGGTATGACCCCGCCATGTGACCCCAGCACAGGGAGTGAACTGCCAGCCCCAGAGGCCCCTGAGCATCAAGCCAGTGACCAAATCCCTGGACCCAGTGAAAGAAGCTTGGAACAGTGACCTCTGTGTTCCAGGAGCAAAGCTCAACTATAAAGTCATGAAATAGGCAGGAAAATGAGCAAAAAAAACAAAATAAAAAAAGCCCTGACCATAGAAAGTTACTATGGAGACTTGGAAGACCAAAACACAAGCTCAGAAGAGGACAGCAATATCAAAACACCTATATACAATGCTTCTTCTTCTTCTTCTTCATCATCTTCTTCTTTTTCCTCCTCCTCCTCCTTAACATCCTCCTCCTTTTCCTCTTCCCCCTCCTCCTTCTTACTTCATCACATGTGGTACTTCTGTCCATGTGGGGAGTCACACCCTTATATGTGGGTGCTCTATCCAAAGGAATATAATTTTTTGGTTGCTTATACTTTGTAAGATATTTTAGCATTTGGGGATAGTAATTTTTTTTTAATTTTCTGTGTATTTTATCTTTTGAAAAAAGCTAGGATAACTAACTCTTTGTCTTGTGTAGTTTTAACTTATGATTTCTTGAAATACAGCTCTGGAAAAACAGGTACAGTGGAAGGGGTGTGAGTAACTTTAGAACAGGACATTGGGGAATTTGGGTTGAGAGGAATGGGAATAAGAGATAGAATATAGTTTGAATGGTGATAGCTGGCAGTTCAGGATCCCTGGGATAGTGGGAGTATTACCAGGGAGAGTTTGTAATTCTAATTATTATAGGGAACTACCAACGTGTATAGTAAGAGAATTTTAGCTGTATATTAATATTTACTTAGTAAGTTATTTTGCCTCCTCTTCTTGGTCTCATCTAATGTAGTTAATATGTTACAATTGTATTGAAAGTGGTTTTATTATAAAATCAGACACAGTAACTTGGCAGAGTGTGAACATTTCCAACAATGAAACACACAATTATAGTTTTTGAGTTACACATATATGTTAATCTCTAACATTTATACAGCTATCTAAGGTCTGTAAAGTGTTTTTTCATATAGATTGTTGTGTCTCTCCATAAACTTGTATCCATTTTAAAGATGAGAGAATTGAGCTTTATATCATTTATGTGACTAACTAATGGTCACACAACTAGAAGGGATTAGATTTGAACTGAAGTTTTCTGGACTCCAAGCACTCTGCTCACAGGCTGAGCTGTAGTGGGCAACATGGTATCCTAAGCAGTCATAAAACATTTGTTCATCAATATAAAATCTGCAGGAAATCAGGGTAGACCTCATGAAACATAGGAGAAGATCTGATGAGAACCTGAATTTAGTATATATTTCCTTCTTATTCTTTTCTTGATTTGATTTTCCTGGGAATATTGGAGGGTAAGCTAAGTACATCGGTTGCACGTAATTACTTACAATTCTCTTAGCATGATGATTTAGGAAATGTTTTTTTTTTAAAAGACTGAGAGAAATTAGCATTGGTGAATGTGAATTCTACATGTACCCAGACCTGTTTGGGTTTGTTTTAGTATGTTTTAGACTCTGCAATTTCAAATTAAGTTCAAGCGTCTGAAAGCATCTAAGTGTACCACAGCCTATTTTATTAATGAAACTGTTGGTTGTGTTCAGTTACCAAATGGAACAGGCCCTGGGTTTTAAAGTTCAGCCTTTCAGTATGAATTTAAATTGTTTCTTGAAATTCAATTGAATTTTTAAGAAACTAGAGAACATTTAGCAAATTAAGAGTGTCAGAGCTGGTGGCAGGAACACAATATCTGCTCTTCACAGAATCTTTAGGACCTTTTGGATGCTGTTTTATAAGTTAGGAAATGAAGAGAAAATGCTTTATTTCAGTGTTAGAAATCCTGGGAAGGAAATATAGGCAAGTTCATTTTTCCAAATTAAAAGAGAAAATACAATTTCTAATTAAAGTTATTTTGTAATTACTGACAGAATCTTTATACAATAATCATACTTTGTGTATTTTCACTTTGATGCAATTTGGATTTTTGTAAATATGTGCCACATCTAGCATATATGTCATCAATGATAGAAGTAAACTAAATTGAGCTTTGCATGTAGTGGTTGCATCCACCTAGGGAGAGCTATCAATTTCACTGGTGGGTCTTTACCATCTCTTTGGGTAGTTAGTTCTAATAAATCATTGTAACTAGAGGGATAGGTGAAGAAGGAAAGATGGTGGATCTAAACAATGAATACAAAATGCTACTTAGTGTAAAGGTGTCCTCAGGTAAACTTCTGAAATTTAAATGCCAAAAGTGTCAATTCTGATATCTGATATGAAAAATGTGTTTAGGAAGTATTTTAATTATATTGTTTGGTTAGACTTAGAGTTTTAACATAATGCCTCTAGAGATCTCTTATTTCAAGCACATTGCCTTGCACATAGTATGTACTTAATATATGTTTGGTGATGATGATAAATAACAGATAGATTTCAATAGATGAATTCTTTGAAGGAAAGAAGAAAATGACTCAAAAATAAAATTATTTTAAAATATATACTCTATTTTTTTTAACTTAGGTGAAATGGAAATTCCTGATACAAATGACCCTTTGGGACAATTGGATGGACCTAACAACCCTATTCCCACACCAAAAGGTAAAATCTAAAATCTTAACATTGGAATCAAATTATTAAATGCATATCATGAACCATAACTTTAGAGGAACTTATCGCTATCTTTTCCAGAAGACAAAGTAAAATTCAGAATTATTCCACTCCTTTCATGTTGTGTTAAATCAATATAGAATAGAGATAATAAAAAATAAACCAATAAATTACATTTATTCATTTTGAAGACACTATTCCTGTCACCCAGGTTCACAACCTTGGCATCATTCTTAACACTCTTTTCTCCAACACATTCAGTTAGTTTCCAGGTCTTGTCATTTTTACCTTCACAGCATCTCTTTCACTAATCTATTTTTCTCTACTCACATGGCCACCTCATAGTTATCATCTGACTCTTGTAGTCGTCTTCTAATTGGTCTCACTGTCCCAAGACTCTTCTTTATCCATTCTATCCTTTACACAGCTTCCAAAGTGATTTTCCTAAAGTTCAGGTCTAATCAGGTTGCTCAACTCCTCAGTAAACTCCAATATTTCCCTGTGCCTATAGGATCTGGAGGATCCTGGATAAGCTCCTGCCTACAGGATAAGTTCCTCTGTTTTACTTTTAGCCCTTCCCAATATGGCCTCGATCTACCTTTCTAATCTTATTTTCCATTATTATCTTTTCTATTCCTTATCATCCAACTAAACTGCCCTTACTTCTATTCTTCTTATATAGCATTCTATCTTCTTTTTCCTTGCCTTTGCATTAGCTGGCTATACGCTATGCCTGGAATGTACTCTCTTCCCAAACCTCTTGTTAGAATGTCTTCTTTCCTTTAAAACTTGGCTTAAGGCACTCCTTCTACATGAAGCCTTTCCTGATGACTCCAGTTTACCCCCATAAATTTACCATGTGTTTATTTTGTATATACATATTTATGTGTCTCCCCTAATAGAATTCAAGCTTCTTATGAGCATGGGTTGTTTCATTTTGGTCTTTCATTATGACACATAATAGATACTTAATATATACTTATTGATTGATTCATTGATTAGAACTCAAAGTGACTTTAGAGATAATTTAATCCAGTCTTCTTGTTTAATCCAGTCCTCTATTCAATGTGTCACCTAGTTGCTCAATGTTAACCTTTAGCATTGTAAATAAGCCTCCAGTGGAATAAACTAGGGCATCTAGGTGACACAGTCAATACTCAAAGAAATTAATTCCATATTGATTGATTTGATTTTCTTGATGTCCAAGGAACCCTCAAAAGTGTTCTCCAGCATCAAATTTTGAGTGTTGATTGGGTGGTTCTCAGCTTTCCTTATTGTCCAACTCTCCCAGCCATACATTTACTGGAAAAACCATACCTTTGACTATAAGAACCTTTGTCAGCAAGGTGATGTCTCTGTTTTTTTACTATGCTCTCCAGATTTGCCTTGGTTTTCCTTCTAAGAAACAAGTGTCTTTTAATTTCATGACTGCAGTTACCATCTAAAATGGTTTTAGAACCCAAGAATATAAAATCTGGCCCTGTTTCCATTTCTTCTCCTTCTATTTGCCAGCAAGTGACGGGATCAGTTGCCAAGATCTAAGTTTTTGTTGTTTTTTTTTTTTTTTTGCTGTTAAGCTTCAAGTCAACCTTTACACTCTCTTCTTTCATCCTCATCAAGTCACTCAATTCTTCTTTATTTTCTGTCATCAGAGTGGTGTTATTGACATGTCTGAGATTGTTGGCATTACTCCTGGCAACCTTAATTCTGGTTTTTGATTTGTCCAGGCTGTCATTTCCCATAATGTACTCTGCATTTAAGTTAAGTAAATTGGGTGACTACACACACCTTGTTGTACTTATTTTTCAATTTTAAACCAATCAGTTGTTCCATGTTCCAACCTAACTTTTGCTTCTTAATCTGCACACTGGTTCCTGAGGAAACAAGTTAGGTGATCCTCTACTCCCATTTCTTTGAGAGTTTGCCACATTTTATTGTCATCTTCAGGGTCAAAGACTTTAGTGAGATCAATGGCAGAGAAGTAGATGATTTTTTTCTGGAACTCCCTTACTTTCTACTGAATATTGTCCAGAGAATTTTGACAATTGGCAAGACCACTCTAGTTTCTCTGCATCTTTTAAAACCAGCCTACTCTTCTGGTAATTCTCAGTTCGCATATTGCTAAAGCCTAGCTTGCAAAATTTTCTTGCTGGAGTGCAAAATGAATGCAATTGTTTGGTAATTTGAACATTCTTTGGCATTGTCCTTCCTTAGGATTATGATGTAAATTGATCTTTTCCAAGTGAGTGTTACTGTTGAGTTTTCCAAATTTGCTGGTATATTAAGTGCAGCACTTCAACAGCATCATATTTTAGGATTTTAAATAGCTCAACTGCCACTTCCACTTCCAGGAGCCAACATGGCAGAATAAGTCGCTCTTACTCTCCTTTATTGACTTCTGAAAACCCAGAAAATATTGCCCCAGGAAAACCCTGGAACAGCTGAGCCAGTAGAAAGATGGTGTGTAGTAGACTTGTAGTCCAAAAACCTTGGGGGATTAACAGGAAAGGCTCATCTTGCTCTGGGGGAGGGCGAGCAGTACAGGATGGAAGGCATCCCAGCAAGCCAGTGGCAAGCCCCACTTTAGCATACCAGGGGGAGATTCTGAGCCCCAGGGTGGTGGAGCAGGCAAGCACCAACACCAGGACTCCCTGAATACCTCAACGCAGGCAGGGGAACCAATAGACACCAGCTTAGAAAACCACCATGTTCAACAGCCTTCCCCAGCAGCCAAATGTTCTGGTTCATCAGCACAACTCCAGGAGGCAAAGCTCCATGCTGAGAGACATCCTCCAGCAGTGAAACATGCCTGTGCAAGGCACAGGTGAGCAGGAGCCAAAGAAAGTAGTGCAAGGTCTGGGTGAACAGGTGTCTCCCAGGGGGCAGAATCCCCATACCCACCCCAAGAGCTCCAGTGTTGCTCAACCCAGCCAAGCACCAGGTAAACTGCAAGAACCCTACAGTCTCCAACTGCCAGCATCGAGGCCCCAGCAGCCAAAGACAGTGAGCAGGTCCAAGGCTCACAGAACAAGAAGCTTGGTTCAGTGGCCCCTGAGCTCCAGCAGCAGAGCTCAACTCTTTTTAAAAGTCAGGAAATAGGCAAACACTTTGAGCAAAAAAGCACAAATGGAAAATTACCATAGATTCTTATTATGGGGACAGGGAAGATCAAGGCACAAATTCAGAAAAGGACAACATTATTAACATACCCACATCTGAAAACCTCAAAGGGTTTTGATGAACTGGTCTCCAGCCCAAAAAACCTTCTTATAGGAGCTCAAGTAAGATTTTAAGAGTCAAGTATGAGAGATAGAAGAAAAGTTGGGAAAATAAATGAGAGGTATGTAAGAGAGAGTCAATAGCTTAGAAAAGGAAGAACAAAAATTAGCTGTAGAAAATAAGTCCTTAAAAAATACAATTAGCCAAATGAAAAAAAGTACACTGAAGAAAACAAGTCCTTAAAAATATAATAGGTCAAATGGGAAGAAAAAGTACACTGAAGAAATCAACTGCTTCAAAAGTAGAATTGGCTAAATGAAAAAGGAGGCACAAAAACTCACTGAAGAGAAGAACTCCTTAAGAAGTAAAATGGGCCAAATGGAAAAGGAGATACAAAATCTAATAGAAGGAAACAATTCATTAAAATTAGAATTGGACAAGTGGAAGCTAATAACTCTATGAGATATCAAGAATCAGTCAAACAGAAACAAAATAATGAAAAAAAATAGAAGAAAACATAAAATACCTCATTGGTAAAAACAACTGACCTGGAAAATAGATCCAGAAGAGAATTTAAAAATTATTGGCTTACCTGAAAACTATGATGATAAAAAAGAGTCTGGACAGCATCTTTCAGAAATTCATCAAGGAAAAGTGCCTTGAGGTACTAGAACCAGAGAGTAAAATAGTCATTAAAAGAATCCACCAATCACCCCTACAAAGAGATCCCAAATTGAAAACACCAAGGAATGTGTTCTAAATTCCAAAATTACCAGGTCAAAGAGAAAATACTACAAGCAGCCAGAAAGAAGCAATTTAAATACCATGGAAATACAGTCAGGATTACACAGGACCTTGCAGATTCTACATTAAAAGATTGGAGGGCATAGAATATGATATTCCATAAGGCAATGGATTACAACCAAGGATCACCCCAGTGAAATTGAGTGTAATCCAGGCGAGGAGATGGATATTCAATGAAATAGGGGGCTTCCAAACCTTCCTGAAGAAAAGATGAGAGCACAACAGAAAATATGATCTTCAAATAAATACAAGACTCAAGAGAGGCATGAAAAGGTAAACAGGAAAGAAAAAAAACCAAAATGTTTTTAATAAGAACAAATTGTTTACATCCCTACAAGGGAAGATGACACTTGTAACTCTTGAGAACTGTATTGTTATTATGACATTTAAAAGAGGTATACACAGATAAAGGGTGTGGATATAAGTTGACTTTAATGTGATGATAAAAAAATCTAAGTGGTGAAAAGGGATTGTTCTGGGAGAAGAGGAAAGGAGGAGGCAGACAAGGGTAAATTCCATCACATGAAAAAGCACAAAAACCTATTGCAGTAGAGGGAAGTAGGAGGGGAAAGGGGAAAGAAAAGGGAGGGGTGAATAGCAGGAAGGGAAGAAGTAGTAAGGTAAAGGGGAAGAATACAGAGGGGGCTGATAGAAGGGAAGGCAGACTGAGGGAGGTGGTGGTCAAAAACAAAACTCTAGTGATGAGGGAAAAGGAGGAAGGAGAGAGAAAAGCATAAATGGGGGAGGAAATAGGATGGAGAGAAAGACACAGATAGTAATCATAGCTGTGAATGTGAATGGGATGAACTCTCCCATAAAACGGAAGTGGATAGCAGAGTGGATTAAAAATCATAATCCTACAATGTGTTGTTTACAAGAAACACTTTTTTTCATAGCATATCATATTATATCTATTATATTATATTCACTAGGTCCATTCTGACCAGATCACCTATAACCACCCCCTCTACAAACAAACAAAACTCCCTTGTTAGCATCTTAATCCTTCATCTTACATCCCTGGAGGTATTTAAGAGAATGTCATACCTTCTTTCTTAGTTCTATGCTTGAAAACAAATTTAAGTTGGGGATGTTTCTTACAAGAAACACATTTGAAGCAGAGGGATACACTCAGAGTAAAGATAAAAGGCTGGAGCAGAATATATTATGCTTCAGCTGAAGTAAAAAAAAAAAAAGTAGGGGTAGCAATCCTGATCTCAGACAAAGCAAAAGCAAAATAGATCTAATTAAAAGAGATAAAGATGGAAACTACATTCTGCTAAAAGGTACCATAGATGACAAAGTAATATCATTACTAAACATTTATGCACCAAGTGAGATAGCATCCAAATTCTTAGAGAAGTTAAGGGAGTTACAGAAAGAAACAGATAACAAAACCATACTAGTGGGGGACCTTAACCTCCTCTTCTCAGAACTAGGTAAATCTAACCACAAAATAAATAAGAAAGAAGTTAAGGAGGTGAATAGAATTTTAGAAAAGTTAGATATGGTTGACCCCTAGAGAAAATTGAATGAGGATAGAAAGGAATATACCTTTTTCTCAGTGGTACATGGAACCTCCACAAAAATTGACCATGTACTAGGGCATAAAACCTCATAATTCAGTGCAGAAAGGCAGAAATATTAAATGCACCCTTTTCAGGTCATGATGCAATAAAAATTACATGTAATAAAGGGCCATGGAAAGATAGACTAAAAATTAACAAGTCATAGAAACAATAGATAACTTCATCCAAGAGAATGGCAATAATGAGACAACATTAAATTCCTTCACCTCCACAAGTCTTATTGTTAGCAATGTTTCCTAAGGCCCACTTGACTTCATTCTCCAGGATGTCTGGCTCTAGATTAGTAACCACACCATGGTAGTTATTGGTAACGTCAGGTTTTTCTCTTTTTTAGTTCTTCTGTATATTCTCACCATGTCTTCTTAATTTCTTCTACTTCTGTGAAGTCCCTACCATTTTTGTCTTTTATCATGCCCATTTTTAAAAGAAATGTTCCCTTAAAAACTCTAATTTTCTTGAAGAGATCTGTCTTTCCCATTTTATTGTTTTTTTTCCTATTTCTTTGCATTGCTCATTTAAGAACACCTTCTTATCTCTCCTTGCTATTTTCTAGAATTTTAAATTCAGTTGGGTATATCTTTCTCTTTCCTCTTTTCCCTTTGCTTTCATTCTTCAGTTATTTGTAAAGCCTTATCAGACAGCCATTTTCCTTTCTTTCTCTTCTTTTTCTTGGGGATATTTTTTGTTGCTGCTTCCTGCACAACATCGTGAATCTCTGTCCACAGTTCTTCAGGCACTCCACCAGATATAATTGCTTAAGTCTATTCACTTTCATTTCATATTCATAAAGGATTTTATTTAGGTCATACCTATATGATTTGATGGTTTTCCCCACTTTCTTCAATTTAAATCTAAATTATACAATGAGAAGCTCATAATCTGAGCCACAGTCAGCTGCAGGTCTTTTTTTTAATTGACTGGGTAGACCTTCTCCACCTTTGGCTGCAAAGTATATGAACAATCTGATTTCAATTTTGACTATCTGGTGGTGTCCAACCTTTTGGGTTGTTAAAAAAGAGTGTTTGTTATGAATAGCAAGGTGTCTTGACAAAACTCTATTATTTTCTACCCTGCTTCATTTTGTACTCTAACACCAAACTTACCTATTGTTTCAATTATCTTTTGATTTTCTACTTTAGCATTCTAATCTCCCATCATGAATGTGACATCTTTTTATGGTGTTATTTCTAGAAGATGTCAGCCTTCATAGAACTGATCTATTTTGGCCTCATTTCATCAGGGGTTGTAGCATAGATTAGTATTACTACGATTTTTAGTAGTTTGCCTTGGATTCAAACGTATACTATTCTGTCATTTCTGAGATTATACCCAAATACTCCTTTTATTGACTAAGAAGGCTACTCCATTTCTTCTAAAGTATTCTTGCCCACAGTAGTATCTGTAATGATTTTCTGAATTGAATTCATTGATTTCTATCCACTGACATCCAAGATGTCAATGTTTAAACTTTTCATTCCCTGTTTGACCAAATCTAGTTTACCTTCATTCATATATCTTACATTCCAGGTTCCTGTGCATAATTGATCTTTACAACATTTGACTTTCCTGTTGTTACCAGACACATCACAGCTGAACTTCCTTTCAGTTTCATTAGTACTGGAGCTACTTGTAAGTGTCCTCCTCTCTTCTTCAGTTGCATATTGGACACCTTCTGACCTGAGGGTCTCATCTGCCATTGTCATATCTTTTATCACTTTAATACTATCCATGGGGTTTTCTTGGCAATTATACTGGAGTGGTTTGCCATTTTCTTCTCTAATAAATCACCTTTTGTTGGAACTCTGCACTATGACCTGTTCATTTTTGGTAACCCTGTATGATTTTCATTGAGCTACACAAGTGCTTCCTCCATAACAAGGCAGTAATATGAGGGAGGAGTGGGAGTTAAGAAACTTAGAGTCTAATTCCAGCTCTACTGCTGTGTACCTTGTTGAAAGTCTAAATAGTTTCACCCAACTCCTCACAACAAAATCCAAGGAAATCAAATAAGTGACATTATTAGGAACTTTGGTCAGGGATTCAAATAAGTTCTATTCAGTCTTTTGTGTTCTGAAGTTGAACCAGTAAAAGTTGAAACAAAGGATTTTGAATTTAGCTGTCATGCCTATTTGGAATCTGAAATGTCATTTCTTCCTGAACAACTTGGGAAGTTAAGTGTTTATTGGCATTCAGCTCATGAAATATTATCATACTGTAGCTTATTCTTTGCTTATTTTATATTTTTATGGGATAGTCAAGTATTCTTATGATGTCCATTAATATAGTGGTCCTGAGATAGGTTGTGTCTGAAAAGTCTTGACTTCTAGGCTGTATAAATAAACCAACAAGCAGCTGATGGCTCAGTAGACAGAACACTAGGCCTGGAGTCAGGAAGAACTGAGTTCAAATTCAACCTCAGACACTTCCCAGTTTTGTGACCCCAGAGCAAGTCACTTAACATTCTTTTGGTTTGATAAAAGGATCCTGGATCCGCTGAAGAAAGAAATGGCAAGCCATTCCAGTATCTTTGCCAAGATAACCCATGGAAAGGTATGGTCACAAAGAGTTGAAAATGACCAAATGATTAAATGACAAAATTGCTATGTAGATAAAGTTTGCTTTCATTATCTTGAAACTTCCCTTTCTGTCACATTTTCCTTCCTTTTAGTTACTCCTCCGCTTCTGAAGTGTGTAAATCCGTATCACATTCAGGTTAGGTATCATTAATGATAGAAATTCTATCATTAATGATAGAAATAAACTAAATTGAGCTTTACATGTAGTGGTTGAATCCTCCTAGAGAGCTCTATCAACTCTATTGATAGGTCTCTGTCATATCTATGTATTTAATAAATTTTCTCAATTTAAGATAGGTGGGCCAATATGTTATTCTAGCTACAAATATTTATATTTTTCAAAGAGGTTTCAATTTTCTCTGGACTCTTATGGACTTAGGGTCCAAACATGTAGACAATTAATGTTAATCTGCTTATTTTAGATTATAGTCTCTCATCTGTTCAAAATTAGAAACTTCTGAAATTAATTCAGAGCTTAATACTCACTTGCTATAATAACTCACTCTACCATACTAACAGACCCAAACAAGGAACAGCATTGAAAGTAAAATATTTCTTCATGACAGAGATGATAGGTAAAATAACAGCAACTTCCTTAAGTACACAATCCCATAGAAGTCCTTATACATCTCTCCAGAATACTTTGGGAAACTGGCTCCTCCAACAGACTTGGTAGGACAAGATCTGTCTGTATTCAGAGTTAGTTTGGTGGGGCAAAAGTGGGGAAGGGAACTTCCAAGCAGATAGCCTTACAGTCACTGCTTAAAAATTGCTCTTTCCAATAGCTGATCTCTGACTTGTGGCTAACTGCTTTGTTCGTGATCTCTGATGAAGCTCCTGATGCAGAAAAACAAAAACAAAAACAGGCACTTGGTGAAGTGGATTGAGCAACTTGAAGTAAGAAAGACCTGAGTTTGAATCCTGACTTAAATACTATGTTGACATTTGGCAAATCACTTAATTGTTCTATATTTCAGGGTCCTTATCTATAAAATGAGGGGGTTGAATATGATGGTCTCTAAGATCTCTTCTGTGATCCTGGATTTAGAGACTGAGGACCTAGATGTCAATTTCAGCACTGCTTCCTAATACCTAATGACATTAGAAAAGTTACACAGGTCATCTGGGCTTCTGAAACTGTTGATTCTATTCCCATAATAGCCTTCTTTTTCACTGACACAGTCATTCTACTAGGTCTGATGTTCAATATTGGTCTCCCTGCCAGCAGTGTCTACATTCTCCAGTCCATACTTCAAAGTATTGTGAAATAAACTGCCTAATGCATAGGTCTGATTATTTGCTTTGTGGCTCAGAAACCTTATTTACCTTCTCATTGCCCATAGGATAAAATTTTAAAAATCTGTATTTTAAAATACAGATTGATCAGCAGGGAGACCCCCCTTCTAGTGCAAGCCAGCAGTATGACCCTGAGGCCAAGTGAAAACCAGCAGAAAGATCCTAAGCCCCAGCACAAGAATCTTGGGACAGGATAGGAACAAAGCCCAACTCTCACATGAAAGTACCAAGTCACAAAATAGGCAGAAAAAGTGAGCAAAAAATAAACAAACAAAAGAGCTTGACTATAGAAAGTTACTATGATGACAGGGAGGTTCAAGGCACAAACTTAGAAGAGGGTAACAGTGTCAAAATGGCTACATATGAAGTCTCAAAGAAATATGTAATTTGGTCTTAGGCCCAAAAAGAACACCTGGAAGAGCTTTAAAAAGATTTTGAAAAGCAAATTATATAGAAGAAAAATTGGAAAAGAAATGAGAGTGATGAAAGAGAATCATGAAAAAAAGTCAATAGCATGGAAAAGATATA
Organism: Vombatus ursinus; assembly: GCF_900497805.2. NCBI lineage: Eukaryota > Metazoa > Chordata > Mammalia > Diprotodontia > Vombatidae > Vombatus > Vombatus ursinus. Next base: position 34,201,808 of record NW_020954610.1, read on the forward strand.
CAAAAATTCACTGAAGAAAATAAGTTCATAAAAAACAGATTTGGCCAAATGGAAAAAGAAGTAAAAAAGCTCAATGAAGAAAATAATTCCTTAGAAATTAGAACTGGACAAGTGGAAGCTAATAACTCTGTCAAGATGTGATAAAAAACAATATCAAAAGAATAAAAAAAAGAAGAAAATGTGAAATTTCCCATTGGAAAAACAAATGATCTAGAAAATAGATCCAGGAAAGATAATTTAAACATTATTGGACTAGCTAAAAGACATGATTTTAAAAAAAGCCTGGATAACACCTTTCAAGAAATTATCAAGGAAAACTACTCTGATATCCTAGAACCAGAGGGCAAAATAGAAACTGAAAGAATTCACTAATCATCACTTGAAAGAAAATGAAAACTCCCAGGAACATCATAACCAAATTCCAGAGCTCAGAGATCAAGGAGAAAGTACTGCCAAAAAGGAACAATTCAAATATCATGGAGCTACAGTCAGGATTACACATGATTTGGCAGCTTCCACATTAAGGAACTGAGGGCTTGGAAGATGATATGGAGGGCAAAGGAGTTAGGATTACAATAAAAAATCACCTACCTCTAATTGTTTACATCAATGAAATAGAGAAAGAGCAGATCAATGAATTGGACATGCAACTAAAAAAAACTAGAAAAAGAACTCATTAAAAATTCCCAATTAAAGACCACATTAGAATTCCTGAAAAATCAAAGGAAAGATTAATAAAATTGACAGCAAGAAAACTATTGAACTAATAAATAAAACTAGAAACTGGTTTAATGGGGGGAAAATAAAATAGCTAAACCATCAGTTAATTTGATTTTTTAAAAAAGGAAAGAATAAAACAAATTACCAGTATCAACAATGAAATGGTTTAATTCACCACCAATGAATAGGAAATTAAAACAATTACTTAGAGCTATTTTGTCTACTTCTATGCCAATAAATTTCACAATGTAAATGAAATGGATGAATATTTACAAAAAGCATAAATTACTCAGTTTAACAGAAGAAGAAATAGGAAAAGAAATTGAACATGCCATCAGTGAACGTCCTAGGGAAAAATCTCCAGGGCCAGATGGAGTCACAAGTGAATTCTACTGCCAAATTTCTCACAAAATTTCTACCAAACATTTAAAGAACAATTAATCCCAATACTATATAATCTATTTGGAATAATAGGCAAAGAAGTCCTGCCAAATTCCTTTTATGACACAAACATGTTGCTGATACTTAAATCAGGAAGAGCCAAAACAGAGAAAGAAAATGATTGATCAATTTCTCTAAAGAATGTTGATTCATCTCACCCTCCCCTATCAAACTCTGAAAACCCAGAAAATATCACCCCAGAAAAAACCCTGGAACAGCTGAACCAGGAGAAAGATGGGGAGCAACAGTGCAGTAGCCTAGGTAGCTTGAGGGATTAACAGGAAAAACCTGTCTTGCCCTGGGGGAAGGGGAGCAGTACAGAAAGGGAGGTGCCCAGCCAGCTAGCAGAAAGCCCCACTTTAGCACACCAGGAGGAGATCCTGGTGCCTCAGCATTCTACGGCAAGTGGGTCTCCCAGTGCCTTAGCAAATATAAGGGAAGCAGCACTACAAAGGACCCCAAGTGGATAAACACCCTGCACCAACCAGGAGGAGATCCTGAAACCTAGGTGGTGGAGCACAGGCAAACACCAACACCTGGACCTCTGAGTGCCTCAGTGAGGGTGGTGGAACTGGTGGAAACCAGCTCAGAAAACCACCAAAGAGTCTCCCAGTGCCTCAGCAAAACTAAGGGAAGCAGTGCTCCAAGGGGCCCCAGGTAGATAAATACCCTGCAACACCCATCTGGAAGGAGCTGAAGAACGCAAAAGGAAAAGAAAAGCAGGTAACCTAGAGTTGCCTGAAAGTTACAGCCTTGCTGATTCCAGCCCAACACCAGGTTACCAGAACCCTACAGCCTCCAATTGCGAATAGCAGAGACTCCGGCACACAAAGCCAGTGACCAAGACCTAGGCTCCCATCACAAGAAGCCTGAGTCAGTGCCCTCTGCTTCCCCCTAGCAGGAGAGCTCAATCTCTCTAAAGGCCAGGGAATAAAGAAACACCCTGAGTAAAAAGAAATATACCATATATTCATATTATGAGAAGAGTGAAGATCAAAACAGAAATTCAACAAACCCATATCTGCAACCTCAAAAGGGAATGTGAACTGGTCTGAAGCCCAAAAAGCCTTCTTACAAGAGCTCAAGAAGGACTTTAAAAGTCAAATGAGAGAGGTGGAAGAGTCCTTAAACAATACAGTTGGCCAATTGGGGAAAAAAAAAGTACACTGAACAAAACAAGTCCCTAAAAAACACAATTGGCCAACTGGAAAAAAAGTACACTGAAGAAAACAAATCCCTTAAAAATAAAATTGGCCAATTGGGGAAGGAAGTACAAATTCTAATAGAAGAAAACAATTTGTTAAAAATTAGAACTGAGCAAATGGAAATTAATGACTCTGTGAGAGAGCAAGAATCAGTCAAACAGAAAGAAAAAAATGAAAAAAAATAGATGAAAATGTAATAATGTTGATGCAAAAGCTTTAAATAAAGTACTAGCAAGGAGATTACAACAATATATCCCAAGGATCATACACTATGACCAGGTGGCATTTATACTAGGAATGCAGAATTGGTTCAATATTAGGAAAACTATTAGCATAATTGACTATATCAATAACAACACCAATCAAAATCATGATGATCTCCATAGATATACAAAAAGCCTTTGACAAAGTACAATATCCATTCCTATTAAAAAACTAGAGAACATAGGAATAAATGGAACTTACCTTAAAATGATAAGCAGTATCCATCTAAAACAATCAGGCAGCATTATCTGTAATGGGAACAAACTAGAAGCCTTCCCAATATGATCTGAGGTGAAACAAGGATGCCTTTATTGTTCAATATTGTACTACATATGTTAGCTATAGCAGCAAGAGAAGAAAAAGAAATTAAAGGAATTAGATAAGCAATAAAAAAACAAAACTATTACGCTTTGCAAATGATATGATGGGACACTTAAAGAATCCTAGAGAATCAACTAAAAAAAACTAGTGGAAATAATTACCAATTTCAGCAAAGTTACAGGATACAACATAAATTCATATAAACCATCAGCATTTCTATATATTACCAACAAATCCCAGCACCAAGAGATAGAAAGAGCAATTCCATTTAAAATAACTTGGGATTCTACCTGCCAGGACAAGCCCAGGACAAACACAATTACAAAACACTTTCCACACAGATAAAGTCAGCTCTAAACAAATGGAAAAATATTAATTGCTTATGGAGATGCTAAATGATAATTCTGCCTACATTAATATATTTATTCATTGCCATACCAATCAAACTATCAAAAAATTATTTTACAGAGCTAGAAAAAATAATTACAAAATTCATCTGGAAGAACAAAAGGTCAAGGATTTCAAGGGAATCAATGAAAAAAAATGTGAAGGAAAATGGTCTAGCTGTACCAAATCTCACACTGTATTATAAAGCAGTAATCATCACAAACAATTTGGTATTAGCTAAGAAATAGAATGGTGGATCAGTGGAACAGATTAGGTACACAATACATTATGGTAAATGAAAATAATAACCTAGCATATGATAAACCCAAAGATCCAAGCTTTGGAGACAAAAACTCATTACTTGACAAAAATTGCTGGGACAAAAACATTACTTGACAAAAACTGCTGGGAAAACAGTATGGCAGAAACTAGGTATAGACCAACATCTCACACAACATACCAAGATAAGATCAAAATGCATGCATGATTTACACATAAAGGGTGATACAATAAGCAAATTGGGAGAATATGGAATAATTTCCCTGTCAGATCTATGGCTAAGGGAAAAATTTAGGACCAAATAAGAAATAGAGAGTATTATTAAATGTAAAACACATAATTTCGATCATATAAAATTAAAATGATTTTGCACAAATAAATCCAATGCAACCAAAATTAGAAGCAAAACAGAAAACTGGTAAAAAATTTTTGCAACAAGTATCTCTAATAAAGGCCTCATTTCTCAAATATATAGAGAACTGAGTCAAATTTATAAGAATACAAGTCATTCCCCAATTGATAAATGGTCAAAGGATATGAATATGCAGTTTTTCAGAAAATCAAAGCACTCTATAGTCATATGAAAAATGTTATATATCAATATTGATTAGAGAAATGCAAATTAAAACAACTCTGAGGTACCACCTCACACCTATCAAATTGGCTAATATGACAGAAAAGCAAAATGGCTAATATTAGAAGGGATTGGGAAAACTGTGAACTAAACACACTGTTGGTGGAGTTGTGAACTGATCAAACTGTTCTGTAGAGCAATTTGGAAATATGCTCAAAGGGCTATAAAACTGCACATACCATTTGATTCAGTAATACCACTGCTACATCTGTATACCAAAGAGATTAAAAAACAAAAGGGAAAATTACCTATATTTACAAAAACATACATAGTAGCTTCTTTTAGTTGGCAAAGTATTGGAAACAAAAGAGATGACTATCAATTGGGAATGTCTGAACAAGTTGTGATATATGATTGTGATACAATACTATTGTGCTATAAGAAATGACGAGCTGGGTACTCTCAGAAAAATCTGGAAAGACTTACATGAACTGTTCCAAAGTTAACTGACCAGAATCAGGATAACATTATGCACAGTAACAGCAATTTTGTATGCTGATCAGCCGTGAATGACTTTGCTATTCTCAGCAATGCAATGGTCCAAGACTATTCCAAAGAACTTATGGTGAAAAATTCTGTCCTTCTCAAGAGAAAGAACTGGTAGAGTCTGAGTGAAGATCAAAGCATACTTTTTTCTCACTTTATTTTTCTTGTTTTTGCTCTTTGTTTTCACAACATAAGTAATGTGGAAGTTTTTGTATGACTGCATATATATAACCTATTTCAAATTGCTTACCTTCTTAATGAGAGGGTAGGGCTGGCAGGGATGGAAGGTGAGGAAGAGGATTTGGAACTCAAAAGTTTTTTAAAATGAATGTTAAAATTGTTTTAGATGTAATTGGTGAAAATAAAAAAATGGAATTTGAAAAAAACAATCTCAGATATGCAGACAATGGCACTCTGATTGCAGAAAGTGAAAAAGAATTAAGAAGTTTCTTGATGGGGGTGAAAGAGGAGAGTGTAAGAGCTAGTTTGAAGCTTAACATTAAAAAAATCCTAAGATCTTGGCAAATGGTCCCATCACTTGCTGGCAAATAAAGGGAGAAGAAATATATGTCAGATTTTATATTCTTGGGCTCAAAGATTACTGCAGATAGCAAATGTATCCATGAAATTAAAAGACACTTGCTCCTTAGAAGGAAAGCTGTGGCAAATCTGGACAGCATAGTAAAAAGCAGAAACACCTCTTTGCTGACAAAGGTCCATATAGTCAAAGCTATGATTTTTCCTGTACCAATGTATAGCTGTGAGAATTGGAATAAAAGAAGAACTGAGTGCCATAGAATCATTGCTTTCAAATTGTGGTGCTAAAGAAGATTTTTGAGAATCTCTTGGACAACAAAGAGGTGAAATAAGTCAATATTTAAATAAATTAATTCAGGCTATTTACTGGAAGGTCAAATACTGAAGCTGAATGGCTTCGTAATGAGAAGATGGGATTTATTAGAAAAGATTCTGATGTTGGGAAAGATTGAAGGCAAAAGGAAAAAGATGACAGCAGAGAATGAGATGGATAGATAGTATAATGGAAACAATGAACATAAACTTGGACAGACTTCAAGAGAAAGCAGAGGATAGAAGGGCTCAGCATTCTATGGTCCATGTGGTCCCAAAGACTCAGTCACAACTGAACAACAACAACAAACAAGTCTTTAATGGCTGCTACTATGTGATAGTTGTCTTCAGCAATACTCTTTTTGTGGTTAAATCAAGCCAAATATATAGTCCTTTGGACATATGTTTCTCAATCTATACATGTATGGTCTTCCAAAAAATATGACTCCTCTTCTTACCAGTCTCAATAAGTACCATAGTCTATATACATCCAGATTTGGAAAGTAATTCTTCTTTGTGCTGAAAGCTATCACTAAGCTCAATAAGCACTATCTCATCTGTATGGTCAGGGTGGTAGAACCACATTAGATTTTATAATGTGACATTTGGAAGTCTGAGAGACATAATTTCTGGATAATTTAATAATTTTATTAATAAGGCCACCAGCTTTTTAATAAAAAGGATGGTTATTTGTCTTTTTCTCTTAGACCAAAGACAATTGTGGTGGCAGGGCTCACAGTTTATATATCCTTTTCAGTGGGGGGTGAGAGTGACCCCCTAGAGAAATTATCTCTACTCAGACCACCCCTACCCTTCTGCTACCGAAATGAAAGGATCTGTCTGCACCCAAGCTTCAGTAGATCACAATGGGCTTTCTCACCCTAGATTAAATTCCTTGCAAAGTTGTGGTGGTGGGGTCTGACCATGATTGCAATCTCATTATCAGTAATGTCCTTCAAGAAAAATACAGAACTTTTAAAGGACTTTAGAAGAAGGGGAGAACTCTGAATCTCCCCTCAAATAATTGCTTATTAATAGTAATTTCCCTATTTGATTCTTGAGAGGTGTGGCCTCTTCAATGAATCACTAAGTTATATTTCAGGTACTTCATCAAGGTTTCTAACTATGGCACTTAGGAGGGGAAACAATGTGGGGGGAGCAATTAAAGATAGACTGCACTTTGACACAATCAAAGGGGGCAATCTCCTTTGATAAGTAGACCTTTCAGATAAAAAGCAAAAAGGGAAAAAACAAATAGGAAAATACAATTCATAGATGTGTCTCTGTCTGTGTCTCTGTCTGTTCCTCTGGAAATATCTAATACAGTCCTGTGGTTTGGGAGTGGTCTCAGAGTAGTTCTTCTCCAGCTTGTAGAAAGTCTCTTCTCTGCTAAAAAATTTCCTACATAGTTGATCATAACACAAATTTAAATTTACTTTGCCAATAACCAGATCAGGTAATGAAAGGTAGCTCAGACCTTATGTTTATTACTAGAAAATCAAATTTGGAACCTTTTAGACCAGGGAATTTACAATTTTAGGTTGTCAAATTGTCTTATGTTTCTGTGTATGCATGCATGCATGTATGTATGTACCTACACACATATGTATATGTGTGTGTATGTATGTATACATACTTAGATACAAACAGAAAATTAGAAATCAATTTTATACTTGGCATTATTTATTCCTACTTGGTATTATTCATTCCCTCATGAGGAGGATGAGATTCTACTAAGAAATTCATTATAGAATACTTTTTACAAAAAGATGGACTCTAATACAAAAATGAATTCATTTAAAAGTTGCCAGATTAACTTCAGCTGTAACAAAGGTTCTGGGATAGGATACATAAACACATTGAATAATCAATTTTAAAATAGCTCATATCAAGTAAGTTATTTACAATAAAAACATTTCCAACTTCTAGCCATGTGAAAATGAATATTCCCTAATAAAAGTGGATTTGTCTTTAAGGCATTTACAGGATAGACCACAAGCCATTCTTCTTCTAAGATAACTAATTGTACTGGTATTGCTTTTCTTAACACAGAACTGATAGTTATGATATTAACTTTACTAAATAACAGACTTATATCCTGATTTCACAAGTCTTTGCATCATTTGCCTAATTATCTCCATACCATTGTTAAAAATTAAAGAACCTTAACTTACATAGGAATAGCTAGTAACAGATGTCAAAGCTAAAATCTTAATTAGTTAGTTGTTTAGAATGTCAAAAGGACTAAAATTCTAAACTAAATACCTCAAATCTTATACCTGCATTTTACTGTAGTAACTCAGATGTATTCCAGTATTAGCCTATAAGATAAAGTATTATATTATATTCTTATTGATCATCTGACATGATTATAGACATTTACCATAAAGGAAGAATAGGAATATAACTGTACAGTAAGGGACTAATGCTTCCCTAACTTCATGCCAAAGCCAGGCAAAAGTTATAAAGATGGCTAATTGAATTGAGCTAGGCTTAAAGTCATCCAGATGGGATATTTTCAAGAGGAAATGTCATATTGTGCAAATTGAGTCAGGAGAATCCTGCCTCAGCCATACCAATAGTTGTTCTCCCAGCCTTTCTCATGAGAATGCCACCTCCAGTTCATGCATGTAAAACCCCATAGGGTTGCTGGCATCATGGATTCACTGGTTCAGTAGCATTCCTTGATGATCATACTTGGAATCAGATTCAGAATAATATCAATTAACAGTCCCATATGGTCTTAAATAGCAAGTTCCAATAATCAGAGCTTCAGGTAAATTCATCTGTCAAGTATCACATATCCTAGATAACAAGTATCGACTATAATCTCACATTGCTAACAGTAAGAGATTCATCATAAAAAAACCACTACTTATCTTGATATAACTAGTACTCAGGGCAGGCAGATGTTTTTTCCCCTCTAAATTTAACATTACACAAATGATTTTGCTTTATGAAGCTTAACAACAAGCAACAAAAGATATGGCATGTGTAAATATAATTATCCCAAACTGCATACGGAGAATATAAGAAATGACAAGCAGGATGATTTAAAAAAAACTGAACTTACATGAACTGATACAAAGGAAAGTGAGTAGAACAAGGAGAATGTTGTACACATTAATGGCAATATTGTATGATGAAGAATTGTGAATGACTTAGCTATTTTTAGCAATACAATGATTCAAGATGATCCCAAAGAAGTAATGATGATTCATATTTTCTGCCTCCAGAGAAAGAATTGTCTGATATTGTCTGAATACAGACTGAAGCATGCTATTTTTTTCAGTTTCTTTCATATTTTTAGATTAGAGTCTTCTTGTACAAAATGATTAATATGGAAATATTTTACATGATCACCCACGTATCACCTATATCTGAATGCTTACTGTCTTAGAGTGGGGGAAAGGGAGGCAAGAAGAGAGGGATAGAATTTGGAACTCAAAACTTAAAAAAAAATGTTAAAAATTGTTTTAACATGTAATTAGGGAAAAAATAAAATGTTATATATTTAAAAAACAAAAACAAAACAGAAACAAACAACTTATCTTTCCCCCAAATCCATTCTTTTTCCAAACTTCCCTGGTTCTATTGAAAGCATAACCATTCTTCCAATCTCCCAGGTTTCTAATTTTAATGTTATTCTCAACCTGTAGCTCTCTTCCTCTCCCTACATATCCAAATATTTGCCAAATCTTGCTGTTTCTACCTCTATAGTTGTCTTGCTTTTAACTCTTTTCTCTGCTCATACAGCTCCCACTTTAGTTTATCCCCTCAACACTTGTGACCTTGATTATTGCAACAGATTCCTATTTAGTCTCCCTGGCTCTATTCTCCCCAAGTCAGTCCATCCTTAGTATTGTTGCCAATGTGATTTTTTTCTTTTTTTTTTCCAACGTGATATTTTTAAAGTACAGATCTCCCATGTTCCTTACTCAGTAAACGCCAGTGGCTCCCTATTGTGTCTAGAATAAAATATCAATTCTAGTTGAGCTTTTAAAGTCCTTATACTCTGGTCCCAACTTATATCTTTCCAGCCTCATTGGTCATCACTCCACTTCCCACACTCTGTGAGCCAGCTAGACACCCTCATCTCCCATCTCAGTTCTTTTGACTGTCCTCTATAGCTGTAAAACACTCCCTTCTCACCTCCACCTCAAAGAATTCCCTCTATGTTCATGTATGAGCTCAAGAACCACCTTTTTATATTGTTACCAGATTACCTCAACTACTAGTGACCTTCCTCTCAAAAATACCTTGTGTTTGATTACTTTGTATTTATTTATAATTATCTCTTTATATTCTATATATTCTCATATTTCTCATATAGTATATACTTTATATTTACTCTGTAAATGTTGTTTCTCATGTTAGAATATAAGCTCCTTGCAAGTAGGAAATAGGGAAGGGGAATGGAAAGGAATGAGCATTTATATAGCACCTGGTATGTGCTAATTACTGTGTCAAGCACTTTTTACAAATATTATTTCATTTGATCCTCACAAAACCACTATAGATGCTATTATTATTTCCATTTTGCATTTGAGGAAACTGAACTGAACAACAGTGCTAAGTGATTTGTCTAGACTCAAACACCTAAGAAATGTCAAAGGCTGGATTTGAATTCAGGTAGAAGAACTCTCCAATCTGAACATAAAATGTTCTATTTTAGGATTGCTTTAATTTTTAGAAAAGTTTACCTGACATTAAGTCTAATCTGGCCTTTTTACAACTTCTACCTATTGGTCCTGGTTTTACCCTCTGAGGCCAAATAGAACAAATCTAATCCTTCTTTCATATGACAACCCTTCAAATACCTGAAAGCAATCATCATGTAGTTCCCTCCACTCTACCCACCCCACCACCCACGGCTTTTCCAGGCTAAAATATGTCAGTTCCTTTAACTATTTCTCCTATGACATTGACTCAGGGCCTTTCATCATCCTGATTGCCTTCCTGTGGACACTCTCCAGCCTACCAATGTCCTTCTTTTAAACCATGGTGTCCAGACCTGAACACAGTACTCCAGATGAGGCCTAAGTAGGGTAAAATATATTTTGATTCTACCATTTCCACATTCATAGAAATCATCTTCTTCATGCACCTCAATTGCATTAGCTCTTTTGGTTATTGCATAATACTGTTGATCATATTGAGCTTGCAGTCCACTAAAAGCCCCAGATCCTTTTTTTCAAAACAACTGCTGTCAAACTATACCTTACCCCCCCCCCCCCATCTTATACTGTGAAGTTGGGGGAGGAGGTTGTCTCCAACTACAATATTTTTTAATTATCCCTATTGAATTTTACCTTAATAGTATCGACCCATTTTTCTAAATGGTCAAGATCTGTTGAATTCTATCATCCATTATATCAGCTTTGTGGTATCAGTAAATTTAATGAGGATATTACCTATGCCTGTATCTAAGTCATTGGTGAAAACTGCTAAATAACACAGGGATAAGAACAGCTTGATAGAGTGGTGCACCTGGAGTCAGAAAAGATCTGAGTTCAAATCCAGCTTCAGACTAGCTGTGTGACCTTAAGTAAATCACTTAACCTCTGTTTGTCTCAGTTTCTTCATCTATAAAATAGGGATAATAATAAGACCTACCTCTCAGGACTGTTGTGAGGATCAAATGAGATATTTGAAAAGTGCTTATCATGGTACCTGGCACATAGTACATGCTTAATAAATTCTTATTCTGAGGGGGTGGAGCCAAGATGGTGGAAAAAAGCAGTGACTTGCTTAAGCTTTCCCCCAAACCCCTCCAAATACCTGTAAAAAAATGGCTCTAAACAAATTCTAAAGGAGCAGAACCCACAAAAAGACAGAGTGAAACAAACTTCCAACCCAAGACAGCCTGGATGGTTGATCAGAAAGGTATATCGTGCTAGCCAGGGAGAGGAGCACAGTTTGGTATGGGCGCACACAAGGCATGCCTCAGTGAACCTAGAGCAGGCCTTACAGGACTGAATCACAGGCAGCTGTGGCAGTTTCCAGACTTCTCAACCCTTGAATGCCAAAGACAATTTAGAAGGTCAGTAGGAAAAGTCTGTGTATGGTGGTGAGAGAGAAGCACGGGGTCCCATTCCCCATTCCCCATTCCCCAAGCTCGGCCCCAGGGTGGAGGCTACCTCCAGAGCTTCTGGTCCACAGACTGAGGGGGAATTGAGTGGCTGATCAGAGGGGGATTGCAGGGATCTCTTTGCTGGCACTAAGGCAGGATTCTCTTGCTTTGCCTGTGCTTGGAACTGGGTCACAGTTCTGGGTGGCGGTCCTGGGGTGAGGAGGAGTGCTGGCATGGTGGAGCTTGTAGTGGCAGTGGAGAGAGAAGCCTCCTCATGGTTCCAAGGCAGAAAAGAGTACTTGTGGTCACTCATAGAGTAGAAGACAGGCCAGGAAAGGAGTAAACACCTCACCCTTGATCATGGCACCTTGGAAGAATTGAACATTTACAGGTCCCTAGAAGTATCTCTGAAAACAGCTGTACAAAACCCTCAAAGCTTGGGACAGTACATTTTCCACACTGGAAGCAGATTCCTGCCTTAACAAGGAGGTTATAACTCCTATATATAATTGGCTGGAATCATGAGCAAGCAGTGCAAAAAGAGTCAGACCATAGAATCTTTCTCTGGTAACAAAGAAGATCAAAACATACAACCAGAAGACAACACAGTCAAAGCTCCTACATCCAAAGCCTCCAAGAAAAATATGAATTGGTCCCAGGTCATGGAAGAACTCAAAAAGGGTTTTAAGAAGCAAGTAAGAGAAGTAGAGCAAAAACTGAGAGTGATGCAAGAAAATCATGAAAAACAAGTCAACAGCTTGCTAAAGGAGACCCAAAAAATACTGAAGAAAATAACACCTTAAAAATAACCTAACCCAAATGGCAAAAGAGGTCCAAAAAAGCCAATGAAGAACACCTTAAAAAGCAAAATTGGCCAAAAGGAAAAGGAAATCCAAAAGCTCACTGAAGAAAATACTTCCTTAAAAATTAGAATGGACCAATTGGAAGATAGTGATTTTATGAGAAATCAAGACACAAAAAAAAAGAATGAAAAAATAGAAAACAATGTGAAATATCTTATTGGAAAAACAACTGACCTGGAAAATAGATCTAGAAGAGGTCAGTTAAAAATTATTGGACTATCTGAAAGCCACGATCAAAAAAGTCCTTAGACATCATCTTTCAAGAAATTATCAAAGAATACTGCCCTGATATTTTAGAACCAGAGGGCAAAATAGAAATGGAAAGAATCCACCAATCACCTCCTGAAAGAGATCCCCAAAGGAAAACTCCTAGGAATATTGTAGCAAAATTCCAGAATTCCCAGATCAAGGAGAAAATATTGCAAGCAGCCAGAAAGAAACAATTCAAGCATTGTGGAAACACAATCAGGATAACACAAGATTTAGCAGCTTCTACATTAAGGGACCAGAGGGTTTGGAATATAATATTCTAAAGGGCAAAGGAGATAAAATTACAACCAAGAATCACCTACCCAGCAAAACTGAGCATAATCCTTCAGGGGGAAAATGGATATTCAGTGAAATAGAGGACTTTTAAGCATTCTTGATGAAAAGACGAGAGCTGAATAGAAAATTTGACTTTCAGATACAAGACTCAAGAGAAGTATGAAGAGGTAAACAGGAAAGAGAAATCATAAGAGACTTATTAAGGTTGAACTGTTTACATTCCTGCATGGAAAGATGATATTTGTAACTCATGAGTCCTTTGTCAGTATCAGAGTAGTTGGAGGGAAAAATTGTATTTCTGTATATAGATAGATGGATAGATAGATGGCACTGGGTGAACTGAAGATGAAGGGGTGATATATGGAGAATAAAATTAAGGGGTGAGAGAGGATTAAACTGGGAGAAGGAGAAAGGGAGAGGTAGGATGGGGTAAATTATCTCACATAAAACAGACCAGAAAAGACTTTTGCAGTGGAGAGGAATTGGGGGAAGATGAGAGGGAATGAGTGAGTCTTATTCTTATCGGATTTGGCTTAAGGAGAGAATAACATACATGCTCAACTGGGTATGGAAATCTATCTTACCCTATAGAATATAGGGGAGAAGGGGACAAGAGAGCAGGAAGATGACAGAGGGGAGGGCAGATTGGGGAGGGGGTGATCAGAAGCAAACACTTCTAAGGAGAAACAGGGTCAAAAGAGAGAATAGAATAAATGGGGGGTGGGATAGGATGAAGTGAAATATACTTAGTTTTTCACAACATGACTACTATGGAAGTGTTTTGCATGGCTAACCATGTATAACCTGTATCGAGTTGCTTGCCTTCCCAGTGAAGGTGGATGGGGAGGGAGGAATGGAGAAAATTTGGAACCCAAAATTTTAAAAACAAAAGTTAAAAGAATTGTTTTCACATGCAACTGGGAAATAAGATATACAGGAAATGGGGTATAGGAATCTATCCTGCCCTAAAGGAAAATTGAAGGAGAAGGGGATAAGAGAAGGGGGAGAGAGATAGAAGGGAGGACAGATTAGGGGTATTCAGAATGCATGCCATCTTGGGGTGGGGGGAGGGATGAGATGGAGAGAAAATTTGGAACTCAAAATCTTGTGGAAGTGAATGTTGAAAACTAAAAATAAATAGAAAAGAAAACATTAGGTCAAGGTAATGATTAAAGTGTTAACATAAAAAAAATAAAATAAAAAATAAATTCATATTCCCTTCCTCCTCCTCTACTCCACTGAAGACCCCATGCCACATTGACACTGAACATTAATTGCAACTCTTTGAGTCTGGCTATCCAACCAGCTCTGAATCTATCTGATTTTATTATTGTCAATCTTGGCTGCTAGGTTGCAAAGTAGATAGAGCAGCAGGCCTGGGGTCAAGAAGACCTGAGTTCAAATAGGCCTCAGACAAGTACTAGGTGTGTGATACTGACTAATTCACTTAACCTAAGTTAATAATTTTATCAAATAGGGAAATGTAAGAAATTAGTATTAATAACCAATTTTGGGGGGGGGGGAGATTCAGAGTTCTCCCCTTCTTCTAAAGTCCTTTAAAAGTTCTGTGTTTTTCTTGAAGGACATTACTGATAATGAGATTGCAATATTGGTCAGAACCCCACCACCACAACCTTGCAAGGAATTTAATCTGGGATGAGGAAGCCTATTGTGATCTGCTCAAGCTTGGGTACAGACAGATTCTTTCATTTAGATAACAGAAGGGTAGGAATGGTCTGAGTAGAGATAATTTCTCTAGGGGTTCAGGGGTCATTCTCACCCCCCCCATTGAAAAGGATGTATAAACTGTGAGCTCTGCCACCACAATTGTCTTTGGTCTAAGAGAGAAAGCCAAATGACCATCCTTTTATTAATCAGCTGCTGGTCTTATTAATAAAATTACTAAATTATCCAGAAATTATGTCTCTCAAACCTCTAAAAAATTTTTTATGCCCTGCACCCTTTTGGCAGTCTGGTTAAACTTATCAATCCCTTCTCATAATAATGTTTTAAAATTCATAAAAATACATATACAAAAGGAAATACAAAGGAAACAAATTATATTGAAATACAGTTATCAAAATGTTTCAGAAATAAATTTACACGCCCCAGGTTAAGAACCACTGCTCTAAAATCTTCTGGGGATTGGGGAAGACAGTGATCTTAGCAAAACATGAGGTATTTCTGATTAGTTCAGTATTCTTTCCTCCCCTTAATCCATTTTCTCCTTTCATTCATTACTATTTGTACACTTTCCAAAATAAAAGTGGTTAGTCATAAGAGAAAGGGGTGGGAGCAATATTTTAGTGGAGGGCATTATGTCTTAAGAAGTTTAATTAAATATGAATAAAGTGCCCTTCCTTCAGAAAAGTCTGTAAAGATTTTATTCTGGAGAAATATTTATTTCTTAGAGCGTTCAGTTGACCTGAAAAGATTTTCAGAGATTTTAATATGTCTCCTTAAGAGAAGATGGAAACAAAATAAGATTTGAGTAACCCCGTATTCTCTCAGTAATCATTGCCTTGTCAAACCAAAAGACAGGCCTTATCTATTCATTAATCTTACCTTTTATCTCAACATAATTCTTTAAAAAAGTCATCCTTTTTATTGTCTTTAGCTTCTCCCACCCCATTTAACATTCTGTGCTTTGGTATTCCTGAAACTATTTTACAGGATAAGGTCATGCTCTCATATTAATTCTGTTGTTACCTGGCCTTGCTTCCATCTTCTGTACATTTGTTTGTTAAATATATATTGGTTGATGAGTTCCCCTGTGCATGCACATCGATGATTCTCCTCATTGGAATTGTTTTCCTTCGTGTCTTCAGAATTTTATTCTTGAGCATCTTCTATCTCTCTGCACCAGGCTTGTGATCTGTTTTCTAAACTCTGCACCTATTATTTTTTCTTTGGTCAGATAGTCTGCAGTATAGTCTAGTGACAAAATCACTTCAGTTTCTTTGGAGATCATTTAAAGTTCAAATCACTAAATAAATAAAAAATCATTGAAAAGTAACTTCTCCTTTAAGGTACATTAAATTCAGATTTGTCACTCAATCAAAATTCTGGTTGCTATTATCTACTGTCCACTCTGTCTCCCCTACTTTCCTGATAATTACCATATTTTCTCAATGAGTTCAGTGTCTGACTCACATTCTCTGTCCACCCCAACTACATTGTAGGGCCTTATTATAGGGTCTTTCAACATACATTTTGATATTCACCTAAATTACCCTAATTTCTCAGTTCCTATATGTGATCTATGTGATTCTCATGAACTATACCTTTATTCCATTTTAGCTAAACACAGAGATAGTCCTATAACACATAAGCTGAGAACCCGACCTCATACTTCACTGAAAAAATTGAGAATATCACCAAGATTTCCTTTTCCCTTCCTCCTCACCTCACTTTACTTAGATGTCTTCCTCCATTGTCTCCTTTACCTTTTCTCCCATGGTGAGATGGCATTTCTCCTTGCCAAAGGAAATTTTTCTACATGCACCCTTTATCCAATTTTGTCCCACATTCTCCATCATATTCCCCTTCTTCAATACTCTCAGTCATTTTCAGTGTCTCCAAAGGAGAACAGAGGGAAATGGAAGTGCTAATTTTGATTTATATAAAGTGTGTGACCTGTCAGTATAGACTCTCTTTTAAAAAATTTTATAGTAGTTTTTCTGCCCAAATGTCTGCCTGAAAAGGAGGCAGACTACCCATCTCCCTAATACATCTTCCAGTAAATCCTTAAAGCTTCCCAGCATACCAAATAATGATTCAATCATAAGCTATAAGTACCTTCTTTCGCCTCAGAATAGTAGCCCATGATGGTAAAAGGGGTGCGCTCAAGCAAGGTGAGCACCAGCATGATCAGAGATAGGGCAGGTGTAGTGAGCAAGGCTCTCTATCTAGAGGCAGCAAAAGCAGAAAGCTCTAGGGTAGTCATAAAAAACCCTTGGGTAGGGAACTTGGAAGCCCTGGGGAATAGCCCCTAGAAGACAGTAAGAAAATTTTATCATGCAAAGCTGCGTTAATGGGGAGGGTGGAGGCTAGAGAGAACTTGAGGGTTAATAAAAGGAACAACAAAGAAAAAAAGGTCTATTAAAACATTTTAATGGACAGAAAAGAGCAGAAGGAAGTTAAGGAAGATGCATAGATAAGCACTACAATCTTGAAAGTAATGTGAAATTTATTAATTCTTTTTAAAATTTATAAAATTTAATTTCTACTTTTATGTATTTTAATTAATTAATTTTCAGCTTTCAGCATTCATTTTTATAAGATTTTGAGTTCTAATTTTTCCCCCTTCCTCTCCTCCTCCTTCCCCAAGATAGCATGCAATCTGATAGAGGCTATACATGTACAATCATATTAAACATATTTCCACATTAGTCATGTTGTAAAAGAAGATTCAGAAAAAAGGGTAAAGCCACAAGAAAGAAAAAAAAAAGAGAAAATGGTATGCTTTGATCTGCATTCTGACTCCACAGTTCTTTCTCTGGATATGGATAGCATTTTCCATCATGAGTCTTTTGGAATTGTCTTATATCCCTGTATTGCTGAGAAGAGCTAAGTTTATCAAAGTTGGTCATCGCACAATGTTGCTATTACTTTAATTCATACTTTTTTTAAAAATGTGTGTAGTGAGTGAAACTTAACCTTCAGTGAGAAGGCTAGCAACAAATATTATTGTGAAGAACAAGGAGAAGAAGGAAAAATAATAAAGGTAAAGGGTCAAATTTAAGTCTATTTTCTCATAAGTCTTTGCAGCTGAGGAAAATGGCCCCCACCCCCTACATAATACTAATGAACCTAAGAATATATTGTTTATTTAAAATAGAGAAAGCCTTTAATTCAATATTAAGTGCCTATTTATGTCTTAGTGTTGTGTTTTTTTCCACCTGGAATGTTATGGTATTTCTAAAGGAGACAACCAGAATAGTGGCGATGGTAGTTTGGTGATAGTTGCAGGGAGGCAGATTTGAGCTTGATGCCAGGAAAACCTTCCTAACAATTATAAGTATACTCAAAAAGAGTGGGCAGGTGCCTCAGGTGGTCTCAAGAGATGACTGCTTCTAAGGTATATTGGAGTCAGGATTCTCTTTCAGGAATGAGTTGTTGATTAGATGGCCTTGGAGGTTCATACCAACTTTGAAATTCTGCGATTCAATTACAAGGTCAGTCCCTTTTGTGACCTTACAATGACATTTATTTCGCTAAATGAATATTTCCTTGGATTCTAATTTGCCCATAAAAATAGAATCAGCTAAGATTACACATAAAGTACCCTTAAACTATCTTAGCAGTGTTGATGTTTTACCTGGTTAAGATTAGAAATAACATTTATATGCATAACTGAGGAAAGTAAAAGAAAACTGAAATCTTTCTTCAGAGTGCTTCATCAGATTTGCTTTTTATTCTAGCCTTATTGACATTTGATTTTTCTCAACCCTTATGCTTTATAGGGTACTTTTTGAATTTTTTGGAACCAGTAAACAATATCACCATAGTCCAGGGCCAGACAGCAATTCTCTACTGCAAAGTGGCAGGAAATCCATTTCCAAACATCAGCTGGCTAAAGAATGATGCACCTGTGGTTCAAGAACCACATAGGATTATCATCAGGAAAAAAGACTATGGTTCTCGTTTAAGAATACAAGATCTGGATACCACAGACACTGGGTACTACCAGTGTGTGGCTACCAATGGAATGAAGACCATCACAGCAACCGGAGTCCTTTTTGTGAGGCTTGGTGAGTCACTATACTGAAAACATGCTATGCTTTAAATGTCTACCCTCTCTAAGTATATACTGTATATAACTGAGATATTAATTTGCTATTTAAAAGCACACACACACAATTCAACATAAAAGCAACCTAATAAAGTAATTCCTTGATATCTCAAGAGCTCTTGTTTTGAACTGATATGCAGCCATTAGTAATGAAAGAGAGTAATTGTCTATAATAATATAGTTCAGAAAGAATAACCGTTGTACCTTGTTCTTGTCCATATATAACAGAAAGGTGATGTTTCATTGCTTCTAGTTTTCTTTTAAATGCTGACCACATGCCATACAATGAGCTCTTGGGTGAGGATATACCGACACTTTGTGGTTAGAATTTTTACTTAATTGATCAAACCAAGATTTATTTGCTAGTTATTTTCTTCTATTATTATCTTTATTATTTTATTATTATTATATTTTGCATTTGTGATATGACAAGTATTATTAGCCTCACAATACTTAATCAGTCATGCAAACTTAAATTCAGTTTGTATGTATTTGGGAAGCATCAGAGAGACAAAGAGAAAGAGTAAAAGAGAGAGAATGATATAATCTTACTATTTAGTTCTCATGAAAGGTAAAGTGAATTTAAATGCTAAGATGGAAGTAAACACTATGTCATTCAAGTTATGGCAGGGTCACAGGCAATATCGATGACATTTCATTGGTCCCTAAGGTAAGAATTTAGTAAGAGAGTCATTGCATCAAGTAATTCTTTATCATTTGAAATGTGTATTTTTATGTAACAAAAATTACTCCAAAATTAAAGTCATGCAAGTTTCATCGACAGCAGAAGCAGTATAGTATAATGGATAAACAGTCAGCCTCTAAGCCAGTTCTGATCTTACATTTGATATAACCACCCACGTGAACCAAGGTTGGTTACTAAACCTCTCAATGTTTTAGGAAATGCTTTAAGACATAACCTAAAAAGAAATCACCTACCTGCGTCAGTAAAGGGAGTTTCCTCACCTGTGTTTGAAAGAGTGTATGTTTTTTCAGTATAGTTAGTATATAATTATGAGCAAGGAAACCTAAGTCCTTGACTTGAGACAAACATTCTATAAAATAAAAGCCATGAATTCTAGCCTTGTATCATTGATTCTGAATTTTTATATTATTAGTCATAGATTGTTAATAATTTTTGTTTGCTTTATTTCTTTAGGTCCAACACACAATCCAAATCATAATTTTCAGTAAGTATTTTTTTCTCTACAAATCATTTTCTGTGAACTTTGCTGTAATAGAATTCAGACCATAAATTCAATAAACACTGCTCAGTCCCTATATCTTTGCCAAAAATATTTAGATTGATTGTAATTTCTTGGAATGACAAGAGTGCGTTCTGAAAAGGACAGGATTGTGGTTAGTTTTGAGGCAACAAAAATTTTTTGGGGAAACTTTTATATTTCATAACTGTGAAATGATGTCAAAATGATGTAATTATGATGCTATAGAGGAGTCAAGGCAACACTGAAGGTAATGAATGTCTGGGGTGGATTGCCTAGGTCACCAAAATAACTTCACTAATATTTCCAGAAATTATAAAGAAAATAATTGCTACAGAAAGTCAGATTAGAGGAAAAAAAAACCTCTGAGGTTGAAATGTAATGACATGTGACTAAGCAGCCACACCATGATTATTTCTATAGATTTTGTCATTAGTTCACTGACCAAGTGGGGTTAGTAACCACAATGAGATATCTTGTCTTCTTGCACACATTTCAGTGTATCTCTTATATAAATGTTGTCTTAAGTAACATGACTTGAATGCTCTATAACAAAATAGATCTATGTTCATCCCAAAGTACATATTTCTCTGTTGTAGCATTAAACTAGAGCTACTAAGAAACATTCTCTGGTTGTATGAAACTTGGGCACACAGCATCATATGGTGGAAATAGAATTGTATTTGGTAACCCAATTCCAGTTTTGCCACAAACTATCTGTGTAACCTTGGAACACTTACAGTCTCTCTGGGACTCAGTTTCTTGGTCTTTAAAATGAGAAATGAGATTATCACAAATATCCTTATTAACTCTAATATTCTGTTAAAGCCTCCCTTTTTGTGTATCCCTTCTTGGGATTTGGTCTTTATTTATTTAATTTGTTCTCTTGGTTAAGGTTTAATGCTAATGATAACCCTCACAATCCTGTTAGCTTTCTCCAAGCCTATATTCTCAAGCACAACTGCTTCACTAAAGGGACCATTGGACTCAAGGGAAAAAGGAAATGATTTAGTTCAATCCATTATCTTTAATAAGATGTTTATATAGAGCTTCAAGACTTATAAAGCACTTTCTTTACAATTACCATATGAGGTAAAATAGCAGAAATATTATTTCTGTTTTACAGATGAAGAAATTAAGGCTTAAATTAATCAACTTGCAAACTTACACCCAGAAGTTTCAGAGTCAGGACTTGAAGAAAAATCTTAATCTAAAATTAGTGCTCTCTACTAAAAGCAATTTCGCTCACATATATATATGTGAACACACACACACACACACACACACACACACACACACACACACACACAGTATATATCTTCCCAGACTTATATCAATCCATTCATATTCCAGACCTTTTTAGGTATGATTTTTCAACCAACTGCAATATCTATCTAGTAATTCAGTAAGAAGATGAACTTGGAATCTGGAAGTCCTGAATTTCAATCTGCCCACTTTCCAAGTCATATGACCATGCGGAAGTCACTCTCTGAGTCCCATTTTCATTGGCTCTAAAGTGAGGATGATACCATTAGTGAGACACATCATGACATAGTGTATAGAGAGTTGGCCTTGGAATCAGAAAGAACTGGATCTTAATTGTACTTCTAACATATGCTTGGTACTTGCTGTGTGAATTTCAGCAAAGCACTTAACCTCTCAGTGCCACAGGCAACCCATAAACAGCTATAAATTGCTGTACAGTTGCTTATCTCTGTTAATAAAGGGAGTTGCCTCACCAGAAGTTACCTATCACAGGTTCAGAATAATACTGTCTATAGTAACTACTTCACAGAGTAGTCATGTGGTTCAAATAAGATAATGTAGATGAAATGATTTGCAAACTTTAAAGAAATGTTTACATGTCAATTATTAACATAAAATAATCATTTTTATCTTGTTGGATAGAATTCTGATAATTCAGATAAAATGGTCCTAAAATATTCTTTTATATTTAGAGTTCTGTGGAACATTGAACAGATGTATAAAATAACTGCTTTGACTAGTTTTATAAAAGTCATGATAAGAATGAAACTTCATTCTTTGTAGGCTCACTAAAAATATTCTAAAAACTGCTACAATTCCAGTAATAAACAGAACAGAAATGATATGTACATCACCTTGTTCCCCTATGATTCTGATTTCTTCTGCTAGTTTTCAAAACTTTGAATTCCCTTCATTCCACACAGCTTGGAGATTATGTGTATTTGGTATAGCAAAATTTTATGGATAATGCTATGTCCCAGCATTTACAGGCAACAGTTCAGACTGTGATAATGGTCTGGCTGCACTACATTTTATTAATTAAACTCTTTAAGATATTTTGATATCCAGGGTCAATATAATAAAAATGACAATTTTGTCACATGTTCAGCGGCATCCCAATTAAAAAAAATTGTAGTGAATTAGAAAAAATAATAACAAAATTCATTTGGAATAACAAAGGTCAAGGAGATTTAGCAGTGTACATTTTAAACTATATTATAAGACAGTCATTATCAAAACTATCTGGTACTGGCTAAGAAATATAAAGGTAGATCAATGGAATAGAGTAGGCATATAATTTATAGCAACAAATAAATAAAATAACCTCCTATTTGACAAGTGTAAAGACTTGAGATTTTGGGATAAGAATTCATTATTTGGTTAAAAAAAAGTTGGAAAACCTGTAAAGTAGTATGGCAGAAACTGGGCATAGACCAGTATCTTACAGACTTACACCATTTAACAAGATAAGATCAAAATGGATACATGACCTAGATGTAAAAAGAGATATTAAAAGAAAATTAGAAGAACATGGAACTTACTACTTATCAGACTTATGGATAGGTGAACAATTTATGAGTAAACAAGAGATAGAGAGCAAAGTTAGGTGTAAAATGTATACTGTCGATTACATTAAGTTTAAAAGTTTTTGTACAAACAAAACAAATATAGCACAGATCAGAAGAAAGGCAGAAAATTTGGGAGGGGAATTTATAGACGATTTCTCAGGTAAAGGTCTCGTCTCATATATATATTAAAAAAAAAACTTTGTCAAATTTATTATGAATATGAGTCATTCCCCAATTGATGTGGCCAAAGTATATGAACAGAAAGGTTTCCAATGAAGAAATCAAAATAATTTATAGTTACATGAAAAATGCTCTAAATCATTATTGATTAGAGAAATGCAAATTAAAAACAACTTTTAGGTATCATTTTACATCCAGCAGATTGGCTAAAATGATTGAAGGGGAAAGTGACAAATGTTGGAAGGGATGTAGAAAAATTGGGACACTATTTGTTATTTCTTAAAAACCAATAGGAATGGGTGTTGTATTTTGTCAAAAGCTTTTAAATTTATTTTTTTTAATCTATAGTTTTTGTTGTTAATGTTGTCAATTTATGTTTATAGTTTTGTAATAATTGAACAAACTCTTTGTGACTGGTACAGATCTCACATGGTCTTAGTTGCTATTATGGTTGTTAATATTTTTTTTATTTGTTTTTTAGGCTTTCAAAATTTGTTTTCTCAATAATCCTTGTGATATGTTGCTATAGCTTCCTTACTAACATTTTATTTCTATTTTTTGCAACAATGTTCATTAGGGATATTCCTTTATAATTATTTTTCTATTTTGATTCTCTCTGGTTTAAGTTTCAAGATGATATTAGTGTCATACAAGGAATTTGGCTGAATCTCACCTTTTCCTATATTTTCAAGCAGTTTATATAACATTAGAATTAATTATTCTCTGAATGTTTCATAAAATTAGATTTTAAATACATTCAATCACGGTCCCTCCCTCCCCAGTTGGGCATTCATTTATAGTATGTTCAATTTCTTTTTCTAAGAATGAAATATTTAAATTCTCTTTTTTCCTCTTTTCTCTTGGTATCTTGTATTTTGAAATATTCATGTACTTCATTTAAATTGTAGGTTTAATTTGCATTTGGAAATATTTTAAATAATATTAATTATTCTTCATTAGATGTGAAGAATCAATTCCTAGTTTTATTTATTAATTCAATGGCTTTTAAATTTTTTGTTTCAATTTGTTCTTTATCTCTTTTGTTAATGAAAGTGTTTAGAGATATTAATTTTTACTTATCTACAAAATTTTGGCATGCTATCTCATTGTTATAATTTTAATGAAATTACTTTTTCAATGATTCATTCCTTGACTCATCAATTATTTAGGAATGAGTTATTTTATCTCCAGTTAATTTTAATCCTTTCTTCAGTGGGCAATTATTAAATATAATTTTATTGCACTGTAGTCATCAGAGAGATTAGTCCTGGATAAGAACATTTAAGAATCATCAGCATAGAGATGATAATTTAATCCGTGGAACTGATGAGCAGAGAGAGCCCTCTGGGACACCCACAGTTATCATGAATGACTTGGATGAGGATGCAGAAAAAGAGACAGAGAAGGAGTTGTCAGATAGGGAGGAGGAGAACCATGGTAGAGGCATGTCATAAAAGCCTAGAGTGAAGAGAGTATCAAGGAGAAAGGGTTGATCAACAGTGTCAGAGGCTACAGAGACATCATGAAACATAAGGATTAAAAAAAAAAGCACCATTAGATTTGGTAGTTAAGAGATCATGAAGAGAGCCAAATGGTGGAGAAAAGGCAGTGAGCTCTCCCCAAAACCCCTTTGAACACCTTTAAATAATGACATAAAACAATTCCTATAGTGGCAAAACCCACAAAAGGACAGGGTGAAATAATTTCCCAGCCAAAGACAACTTAGAAGGGTAGCAGGAAAGTCTGTTGCACCTGGGTGAGAGTGGAGCACAGTCCAGTGAAGGTTGAGCCAGCAAAGACCAGGCCCCAGCAATCCAGGAACAGGCCTTAGGAACTACTGATTCTGCAATGGCAGTGGTTGCTTCCAGAGCTCTCAGCCCATAGATGGTAAGGAGGTTGAACAACTAATCAGAAGGAGATTGCAGGGGTCTCTTTGCTGGCCCTAGAGGCAGGACTCTGTTGCTTTGAAGTCCCCAAGGAGGAGCACTGGCACACTAGAGCTTATAGGTTGCAGTGAAGCAGGGACCCTCATCACAGTTCCAGAGCAGAAATGAGTGCTTGTGGTAACTTACAGACCAGAGCACAGGTGAGGAGAGTACTAAATATCTCTTCTTAGATCATACAATCGTACCACCTTGAAGAACTAAAAACTCACAGTGCTCTAGAAGTATCTAGAAGTCATTATTTAAATGAAAACAGCTCCGTAAGAACCCTGACACTTGGGACAGTGCACCCTCCACCCTGGAAGCAGAGTCCCACTTTAACAAGGAATTAAAGTCAAGAAATAGACTGGGGAAATGAACAAACAACAGAAAAAAAATTCTGACCACAGGAAGTTGTTCAAGGAAGATCAAAACACACATTCAGAAGAAGATAACAAAGTCAAAGCTAGTACATCCAAACCTCCAAGAAAAATGTGTATTGGTCTCAGGCCATAGAAGGACTCAAAAAGGATTTTAAAAATCAAGAGAGGTAAAGAAAAAATTGAGGAAAATAAATGAGTGATGCAGGAAAATCATGAAAAAAGAGTCAACAGATTGGTAAAGGAGACACAAGAAATAATGAAGTAAATAGCACCCTAAAAAACAGACTAGGCCAAATGGCAAAAGAGGTACCAAAAAACCAACAAGGAGAAGAATGCATTGAAAAGCAGAATTGGCCCAGTGGAAAAACTTAATAGAATTGGAAACAGAGATTCCAGGCACCAAGATGATGGAGTAAGCAGTACATTGACATAAAACCCCCATATTCACCTCTAAACAACCATAAAATAGCACCCTAAAACAAATCCTGGAACAACCGAACCAGCAAAAACAATCTTTTAGTCCAAGAAACTTGGAAAATCTGAGAAAAAGGTCAGTCTCACTTGGGTAAAAGGGGAGTGCATTCCAGGACAGGAAGTTTCCCAGCAAGATAGCAGCAAACCCACATCAACAAACCAGTGGGAGATATCCTAAGCCCCAGTGTGGTGGAGCAGGCAGATGCCAACACCAGGATCCCCTACATGCCTCAGGATAGCCAAAGGAACTGGCAGACTCCATCTCTGAGAACCAACATGTGCTTCAGTATACCCCCATGCAAACAGGCATCCTCCAGCAGTCAGACCTCCACATGCTTCAGCATAGCCCCAGAGAAACACAGAAGCACTCCACTGAGCCTCAGCACTTGCCAGATACCACCACTAAAACCCCCACTCAGCACTAGGTAAGCTGCCAGATCCCTACATCCTCAAACAGCACCAGCCACTCCCTACCCTACTCCCTCAGTGCAGCACCAGAGAATAGAGTCCCACATGGGCCTCAGGGCAAAAACACTGCAGCACCAGGTAAACAGCCAGTACTTGCAACCCCCAGCACAAGAAGCCTAAGACAGTATACCTTCCACCCTGGGAGCAGAGCTCAAATTTAAAAGAAAGGAAAAAGACCCCCCCCCAAAAAAAAGATGAACAAAAAATAACGACAAAAAATTAATCTGAGCATTGAATGTTATTTTGGTGACAGGGAAGACCAAGACACAAACTCAAAAGAGGACAGTAATGTCAGTTTTGACATTTGACCTATGGGCAATACACCAAAGAAAAACAGGAAGTGTTTACAAGCCCAGGAAAAACTCATGGAAGATAAAAAATAAAACCTTAAAAATCATATAAGAGAGGTAGAAGAAAAATTGGGGAAAAAAAGAAGCCAACAGCTTAGAAAAAGTGAACAATTGCTAAAAAAGTAGAACTGGACAAATGGAAGAGGAGATAAAAAAATCCACTGAAGAAAACAACTTCCTAAAAATTAAAATTGACCAAATGGAAAAGGAAGTACAAAAGCTAATTGGGGAAAACTTCCTTAAAAGTTAGAATTGGGCATGAGGAAGCTAATGAATCTAGGAGATAGCAAGAATCAATCAAACAAATTTAAAAGAATGAAAAAAGTAGAAGAAAATGTAAAATACCTCATGGGAAAAATAAACTGACCTAGAAAATAGATCCAGGAGAGGTAATGTTAGAATCATTGAACTACCTGAAAACCATAATCAAAAGGAGGACATGGACAGCATCTTTCAAGAAATTATCAAGGAAAACTGATGTCCTGGAACCAGAGGGCAAAATAAGCATTGAAAGAATCCACCAATCACCTCAGGAAAGAGATCCCAAAATAAAAACTCTAAGAATATTATAGCCAAATTATAGAACTATCAGGTCAAGGAAAAATTATTGCAAGTGATCAGAAAGAAACAATTCAAATACTGGGGAGCCACAACAAGGATTACACAGGACTTAGCAGCTGCAACGTTAAAAGGATTGGAAGTCAGGGAAGATGATATTCCCTGAAGGCAAAGGAGTTAGGACTGCAATGAAGAATTAGCTACCTGCTGAAATTAAGCAGAATACATCAAGGGAAAAAGTGGTCATTCAATGAAATAGAATGATTTCAAGCATTCATAAGGAGCAGATCAGAATTAAACAAAAAATTTGTTCTTCAATATCTCCAAGAAGCCAAAAAAAGGTAAAAAGGAAAAAGAAAACAAGGGATTCAATGGAACTGACCTATTTACATCCTACATGGGAAAATTATACCTGTAATTCTTAAAAATAGTACCACTATTAGTACAGCTAGAAGAAATATACATAGATGGAGGTTACAGGTATAAGGTGAATTGGAGAGAATGACAAAAATTAAGGGATGAGAAAAAGGAATACACTGAATGCAGAAGGAAGGGAGAGATGGAATGGTGTAAATTATTTCATGTGAAGAGATGTAAAAGACCTATTATAGTCGAGAGGAAGGTGGGAGGATGGGTAATGGGTAATCCTTGTACCTTGCTCTCATCATTATTGGATCAAAGAGGGAATAATATACACAATCATTTGAATATAGAAATCTGTCTTACCTGATAGGGAAGTAGGAAGGGAAGAGATTAAGTAAAGGGGGGAGGAGGAAGGAACTAACAGAAGAGAGGGTAAACCAGGATACATAGTGGGCAGAATTAAAACACTGGTGAGGAGGAAAATGGTGAAAAGAGAGAGAGAGAGAGAGAGAGGACAAATAGGAGGAAAAATAGAATGGAGAGAAATAACAGTTAGTAATCATAACTGTGATTGTGAATGGGATGAAATCTCCCATTAAAAAAAAGAAATGAATAGCAGAGTGGATCAAAAACCAGAATCCTACAATATGTTGTTTACAAGAAATACACTTGAAGAGGTGGAAGTGAGTGAACCTTACTCATCAGAATTGGCTCAAAGCGGGAATAATATACACACTCAATTGAGAACAAAAATCTATCTTACCCTACATGAAAGTAGGAGAAGAAGGGGATAAGAGAAGGGTGTGGGGTGATAGAAGGTTGGGCAGATTTGGGAAAGCAGTAGTCAGAAGCAAAACACCTTTGAGGAAGGACAGGGTAAGAGGAGAAAGAGAATATAATAAAGAGATAGGGAAATAGGATGAAAGGAAATATAGCTAGCAATATTAACTGTGAAAAAGTGTTCAAATTTCTCTGATAAAGCCTCATTTCTCAAATATATAGAGTACTGAGTCAAATTTATAAAATAAGAGCCATTCCCCAATTAATAAATGATCAAAAGTTATAAACAGTTTTCAGATGAAGAAATGAAAGCTATTTATAGTCATATAAAAAAACACCAAATCATTATTGATTGGAGAAATGCAAATTAAAACAATTCTGAGGTAGTTTCTCATGCATATTAGATTGGCTAATAGGACAGAAAAGGTAAATGACAAATGTTGGAGGGGATGTGGGAAAAATGAAACTTTAGAGGGCAGCTAGGTGGCACAGTGCACAGAGCTCTGGTCTTGGAGTCGGGAGGACTTGAGTTCAAAACCAACCTCAGACACTTGACACTTAATAGCTGTGTAACCCTGGGTGGGTCACTTAACCCCAATTACCTCAACAAAAAAAAATGAGACTTTAATACACTGTTGGTGGAGTTGTGACCTGATTCAACCATTCTATAGAGCAATTTGGAACTATGCCCAAAAGTCTAAAACCATGCATACCCTTTGACCTAGCAATACCACTACTAGATCTATCCCAAAAGAGATTTTTTTAAAAAGGGAAAGGTCCTATATGTACAAAAATACTTAGAGCAGCTCATTTCTATGGGCAAAGAATTGTAAATTGAGAGAATGCACATCAATTGGGGCATGGCTGAACAAATTGTGGTATATGATTGTGATGGAATAGTATTGTGCTGCAAGAAATTATGAGCAGTATGCTCTCAGAAAAACCTGGAAAGACTTATAGAAGCTGATACAAAATGACACATACTATATACAAAGCAACAGCAATATTGTAAGAATGACTTAGCTATTCTCAGAAATACAATGATCCAAGATAACTGTGAAGGACTTTGATGAAAAATGCTATCAATCCCCGGAGTCTGATGGTGTCTGAATACAGATTGAAGTATACTTTTTTTTTACTTTCTTAATTTTTCTTGAGTTTTTTTGTCTGTTTTCTTTCACAATATGACTAATATGGAAATATGTTTTCTATGACTACACATGTATAACCTATATTGAACTGATGTCTTATCATTGAGGGGTGTAGGGAGGGAGGAAGGGGGAAAATCTGGAACTCAACACTTAAAATAATGAATGTTCAAAATTGTTTTTGCATGTTTTACATGTAATTGGGGAAAAATAAAATAATAAACAAAAAACAATAAAAAGATCATTAGTAATTTTGGAGAGAGCAGTTTCAGTTGAATTATGAAGCAAGAAACTATACTATATAGTTAAAATGCTTAAATGGTAAGTTATTTGATTTACTTGGAGAAATATTTACCAAACTCAAAATGGAGTCATCAAGATATCTTTCTGAACCCCAGGCAAATGTGACAGTAAGATAACCAAGTACAACATTAAGGATCTGAATAGAAATTTAGAAATGCTAATAATGATGAGCTAATCTTAGTAAATACTAAATTGGAGCATAAAGGAATAAAGATTGTCTACCCCTTCATAGCACCTTTACAAAAATAGACCATGTATTGGGACATTAAAATCTCACAAACAAATATAGACAAGTAGAAATATTGAACATTTCTTTTACTGACTACAATGTGGTAAATATATTCAGTAAAGAGTCTTTGAAGGAAAGATTAAGAATTAGAGACTAAAGAGCTTAACCTAAAGATTTAGCGGGCCAAAGAATAAGTCAGAGAAGCAACAGATAATTTCATCAAATGTGCCAAAATTTTTGGGATGTAATCAAAATAATCTTTCAGGGTAATCTTACATTTCCAAAATCTTGTCAACAAAAGAATGAACAGATGAATGAATTTATCATACAACTTAAACTAATAAATTTAAACTCCAATTAAAAACCAAAATAGGGGAGCCAAGATGGTGGAATAAGAAGTAAGTCACTCTCACCTTCCCTCATTGACCTCTGAAAGTCCAGAAAATATCACCCCATGAAAAATCCTGAAACAACTGAGCCAGCTGAAAGATGGGGAGCAGCAGTCTTGTAGCACAGGAAGCTTGAGGGATTAACAGGAAAGGACCCTCTCACTCTGGGGGTGGGGGAGCAGTACAAGATAAGAGGCATCCCAGCAAGCCAGCAGCAAGCTCCACCTTTGTAACCAGAGGGAGATCCTGAGGCCAGGGATTGTGGAGCAGGCAAGCACCAACACCAGGACCCCTGAGTGCTTCAGCGCAGGCAGAGGAACTGGTAAACATTAGCTCAGAAAACCACCATATGTGCTGTCGTTCTCCAGCAGCCAAATCTCCCAGTGCTTCAGCACAACTCCAGGCTGGCACACATCCTCCAGCAGCCAAACATTTGAGTGCTTTAAAGAATCCCAGGTGAGCAAGAGTCCTCCAAGGGCCAGTGTTCCCACCCTCACCCCAAGAGTTCTAGTGCTGCTGACCCCAGCTCAGTCCCAGGTAAGTTGCCAGACCCCTACAAGCCTCCAGCTGCCAGCACCTGAGGCCCCAGAACACAAAGCCAATGACCAGGTCCTGGGCTCCTAGCACAAGAAGCTTGTGTCAGTGTCTCCTGCATTCTAGCTGAAGAGCTCAACTTTAAAAGCCAGGAAATAGGTAAACACCATGATCAGAAAGCAAAAATGGACAATGACCATAGATACTTATTATGGGGACAGGAAAGATCAAGGCACAAATTTAGAAGGGGACAATATTGTTAATATACCCATATCCAAAACCTAAATGGGGAAATAATTGGCCAAATAGAAAAAAAAAGTACACTGAAGAAAACAAGTCCTTAAAAATACAATTGGCCAAATGAAAAAAAAAAAGTACACTGAAGAAATCAACTACTTAAAAAGTAGAATTGGCCAAATGGAAAAGTAGGTGCAAAATCTAATAGAAGGAAGCAAGTCATTAAAAATTAGAATTGGAGAAGTGGAAGCTAATGACTCTATGTGATATCAAGAATCACTCAAACAGAAACAAAAGAATGAAAAAATAGGAGAAAATGTAAAATACCTCATTGGTAAAACAACTGACCTGGAAAATAGATGCAGGAGAGACACTTAAAAAATTATTGGTTTACCTGAAAATCATGGTGAAAAAAAGAGCCTGGACAGCAAGCTTCAAAAACCCATCAAAGAAAACTGCCCTCAGGTACTGGAACCAGAGGGTAAAATAGTCATCAAAAGAATCCACCCATCACCTCTTGAAAGAGATCCCAAATTGAAAATGCCACCGAATATTGTAGCCAAATTCCAAAATTACCAGGTCAAAGAGAAAGCTGCAAGTAGCTCGAAAGAAACAATTTAAATATTGTGGAAAGTCAGGATTATGCAGGACATTGCAGCTTCTACATTAAAAGACTGTAAGGCATATAATATGATATTCCATAAGGCAAAGGAGCTTGGATTACAACCAAGGATTAACTACCCATTGAAATTGAGCAGTCTTTCATGGGGGGAGAAGGATATTCAATGAAATAGGGGACTTCCAAACCTTCCTGATAAAAAGACCAGAGCTCAACAGAAAATTTGATCTTCAAGACTCAAGAGAGGCATAAAAAGATAAACAGGAAAGAAAAAAAAAACATTATTAAGGGCAAACTGTTAACATCCCTATGAGAGAAAATGACACTTGTAACTCTTGAGAACTGTATCATTATTATGACATTTAAAAGGGGTATATTGAGACAGAAGGTATGGGGATAAGCTGATCTTGATGTGATGATAAAATACCTAATTAAGTGGTGAAAAGGGATTGTTCTGGGAGAAGAGGAAAGGAGGAGACAAGCAAGGATAAATTCCATCACATGAAAAGGCACAAAAACCTGTTACAATAGAGGGATAGAAGAATGGGAGATGAGCATTGTTTGAAGCTTACTCTCATCAGATTTGGCTCAAAGAGGGAATAACATAATCAGGTAGATATAGAAATCTAACTTCCCATATAAGAAGTAGTAAGGTTAAAGGGGAAGAAAAGGGAAGGGACTGATAGAAGGGAAGGCAGACTGAGGGAGGTGGTGGTCAAAAGCAAAACTCTAGTGAGGAGAGAAAAGGAGAAAGGAGAGAGAAAAGCATAAATAGGGGAAAATAGGATGGAGAGAAAGACACAGTAATCATAACTATGAAAATGAATGGAATGAGCTCTCCCAGAAAACAGAAGTGGATAGCAGAGTGGGTTAAGAACCATAATCCTACAATATGTTTAAAAACCTGGAAGACTTATATGAACTGATGCTGAGTGAAATGAGCAGAACCAGGAGAACATTATACACAGTAACAGCTACATTGTGCAATGACTGGCTTTGATAGACTTAGCTCTTCTCAGCAATGCAAGCATCTTAGACTACTCAAAAGACTCACAATGGAAAATGCTATCCACATCCAGAGAAAGAACTTTGGAGTCTGAAAGTAAATGGAAGCATACTACTTATTCTCCTTTTCTTTTGTTGTTTTGTTTTGTTTCTTCTTTTTCATGATTCTTCCTATTAGTTCTTGTTTAATATGAATGAGCCTATATCAGATTGCAAGCCATCTTTGGGAGGGGAGAGGAGTGGGAGGAGAAAATTTAAATCTCAAAATCTTATGGAAGTGGATGTTGAAAACTAAAAATAAATTATTTAAAAAAACAAAATAAATATTCTAGCACTACAAAAGAACTTACAAGGGAATATCAAGAAGAGGATGATCAACAATGTCAAAGACTGCATAAAAGTCAGGAAGAATGAAAACTGAGAAAAAGTCATTAGATTTGGTGATTAAGAGTTCACTAGTGACTTGGTAATGTTTTAGTTGAATGATAAGGTAGGAAGCCAGACTGAGAGTTAAGAAGATAATGAAAGAGAAGAAAGTGGAGGCATCTATTGTAGGTAGCCTCAAGAACTTTTACCATGAAAGAGCTGAGCCGTATAGAATAATAGCACTTGAAGATGGACAGATAGAGAAAATGATGGGGTTCTGAGGACAGAAGAGACATGGGAGTGCTTGTAGACAGTAGGGAAGCAACTTATAGACAGGGAAAAATTGAAGATTAGTGAACTGGAATTAGGTTTAGAGTCAGAGGGGACAATGTATTGAAAAACATAGCATGGACTATGATCACTTATAGAATTATTTTCCCTGTCAAGAAGTAACATCTTTTCATGTTAGACAAGGTTGAACGAAAAGATAGTGGTGCAAGGTATCTTAATGATGTGTGATGAAGAGATGAGAAGGGGAAGTTCTCAGAGAAAAGCCTAAATTTTCTCAGTGAAATGAGAAAAGCAGCTTAACTAAAAGAGTGAGAGTAGGGAGAGCTCTGGGACGTTTGAGGAAGAATGAACAGATTTGCATGGTGGGAATAATCCAAAGCTAGAGTTTGGTGGGGGAATATCAGTAATAAAATAAAAGGCAAATCTTTACACAACATCAGTTCTTCTGCCCCTTTCAGCAGCTAAACAACTTATGTTTTCAGGGGTTGTACCTTAGAAAAGTATGAGGTCGAACTATTTCACAGCTCTACCAACAGTGTGTTAATTTATCTGTTTTCCCACATTACATCCAGCAGTATGAGAGTGACATTCAAACATTTCCCACTCTCCCATTTTCCCCTCTATTGTAAAAGTTTCTCCTTCTGCACCACTTTTTTGTGAGATTATTTCCCCCATCTTCTTCTCCTTTCCCCCTTCTCCCAGTGTATCCCTCTTTCTCACCCTTCCATTCTTCTTTTGAGGTCATCCCAACATAATAGACTCAGGCCCATGCCCTCTATCTAACTATATACCTTCTAACTGTCCTAATGTGGTTTAAGTTCATAGTGGTTGCATGTACCATTATCCCATATAGGAGATTAAAAATTTAACCATGTTAAATCTCTTATGATTTCACACTGTTTACTTTTATATTTTGTTTGAGCCTTGTGTTTTAATGTAAGATTATCTATTCTTCTGTGATCTTTTTATAAGTAATTCATGAAAGTCCTCTATTTTATTAAATGTCAGTTTCCCCCCTATAGTCTCTTTTACCAAGCTGTTAATTCTCTCTTAAAAAAATCTTTTTTGGCAATTACATGTAAAAACAATTTTAACTTTTTTTTTTAAATTTTGAGTACAAATTTTCTCCTTTTCTCCACACTCATTGAAAAGGCAAGCAATTTTATGTGTTATACATGTGAAGTCATACAAAACAAATTTCCATATTGGTCACATTGTGAAAGAAAACACAGAACAAAACAACAAGAAACAGAAAATTAAGTTTTAAAAAAGTATGCTTGGATCTGCTTTGACTCCATCAATCCTTTCTCTGGAGATGTCATGGTCCTCTTCGAGAAAAAAGGACAAACAATGATCTGTGAATTAGGGGACTGGGGACCCAACTGGCCAGTTCCATTTGGGGAACACAGCTCCTTCTTTCTTTCCTTCCTTCTTTCCTTCCTTCCCTCTTTCCATCCCTCCTCCCTTCCCTTTCTCCTCTCCCTTCTTCCTCTCCCTCTGTTCACATGGAAAATCATAGCCTTGCCTGTGGGTGCTCTGCCCAAAGGAATATAAATTTTGATCACTGAAATCTCTCAAGTTATTTTAGGATTTAGGGTTTACAGGCTAAATTTCTCTTTAAGGACTATACCTTAAACCCAAATCACTCTGGCTCTCACTGATTGATCAACAACATGTCCCAGCCTGAGCCTCACTTGGTCATTGTTTGGGCTATGATGGCTCAAAGGGAATGTAAATAGTAATTGTTTTTGTTTTGTCCAGAAACCCTGAGGGTCTCCCTCTCCCAGACTGATTTTGTTTTCTGTTTTTTGTTTTTTTTTTTTGCTTTTTTGACTAGGTAAAAGAGGCCATTCTTTGCCTCATTTTTTTAACCTAGATTTAATCACCAAATGGCATTGCCTCAGTCAAACCAAGACCTGGGAAAGACCTTAGCTTAAAAAGGCCAAGGTCTCCTACTGAATCCAGGACCATCTCCAGTCACCCTGGTGTATATCTTGCCACTGGACCTAGATGACTCTGGTTGGGAGAGTGACACTGTTGACCCTACCTCATTTAAATCCAATACTCTTGCAAGTCATGACATCACCTTCCTGATGTCATAGTCCTCTTTGAGAATGAAGGACAAAACAATGAACAATGGGGTGGCTAGCATTTTGCCTATGTCCTTCAGAATTGCTGAGAATAGCTAAGTCATTCACAATTGATCATCATACAATATTGCTGTTATTGTGTATGCTGTTCTCCTGGTTCTGCTCACTTCATTTTGTATCAGTTCATGTAAATCTTCCCAGATTTTTCTAAAATCATCATGCTCATCTTTTCTTGTAGCAAAATAGCATTCCATCAAAATTATACACCACAACTTATTCAGACATTCTCTGATTGATGGACATCCCTTCAATTTCCAGTCCTTTGCTACTATAAAAAGAACTGCTATAAATATTTGTATACATATAGACCCTTTTCCTTTCTAGAAAAAAATCT
Organism: Vombatus ursinus; assembly: GCF_900497805.2. Taxonomy (NCBI): domain Eukaryota; kingdom Metazoa; phylum Chordata; class Mammalia; order Diprotodontia; family Vombatidae; genus Vombatus; species Vombatus ursinus. The sequence goes on from NW_020954610.1 coordinate 34,237,810, forward strand.
TTTTGGGAATAGACCTAGTAGTGTTATTACTGGGTCAAAGGGTCCACACAGTTTTATAGCCCCTTGGGCATCATTCAGAATTTCTCTACAGAATGGTCAAATCAGTTCACAACTCCATCAAGAGTGCATTAGTATCTCAATTTTCCCAGTCCCCTCCAACATTTGTCATTTTCCTTTTCTGCTATATTAGCCAATCTGATAAGTATTAAATGGTATTTTGGAGTTGTTTTAATTTGCATTTCTCTAATCAGTAGTGCTTTAGAGCAGGAGTTATTGACATTAGCCAGATAGTTCTCAGCTGAATGTTTTTCTTACTATGTTATGAAATCATAGTAAATAATACCTTCTAGGGGCCTAGATATATTTCACACCCCAGATCAAATTTATCTGGTCTTGTATAGGTATCTCTGACAAATGCCAGCAGCAGTTTATGCATGATCAAGATATATACAGGAGAAACTGACTGGGAGTAATCAACAGAGGGAAGGGGGATTATGAAATACTTCCTATGGAGGGCAGCATTTTAGCTGGGACTTGAAAGAAGCCAGGGAAGCCAAGAGAGAGAAATGAAGAAGGTGAATGTTCCAGGCATGGAGGACAGCTTGTGAAAATACCTAGAGATGGGAAATGGACTATATTGTGCAAAGAACAATGAGAAGACTACTTTCACTAGAATACAGAGTATTATAGAGGTTCAAGGTGTAAGAAAAGTAGAAAGGAAGGAGTGTAATTCAATTAGCAATTTACTACTGATATGCTACAAAGGGGAGAAAAACCTGTTACTTATGTACTTGCATATTTAAATGTATTTGAGAAGTTTTTGATACAAATAGTGACTATTGGATTTGAGCGCTAGGTCACTCAAATGTTATTGACACTAAATGTTGTTATTTAGATTATTTGTTTTCTGGTTTCTTTACATTGAAAAGAAACCCATTTTAAAAAAGGGTAGGGAATAGGAAGAGATAAGGTAGAACATGCTGAGGAGTTAGGAAATGGAAGGTGGAAATCAAATCAGTGACTTTGTTTCTAATAACATCAGTGTTTGAACTTTGCTTTTGTGAAAGAGGTAAAATAAGTGTTTCATATTCACTCATTTGAATTTATGGAATATGAATTTCCTCTCAATATCATCCAAATGAACAATATTCTCCTCTCAAAAGCTTTCTCCAGGGTTTGTGGGGAGGATTCAATATCCACTGGAAAACAAAATAATTATAAGCATGAAACAATAATGGAAAGCACTCTGAGGAGCCAACTTCCTAGGAACTTTTAATTCCACCTCTCCTTTGTTCCCCATCAGAAAGCAGCCTCAATATATCTGCTTGAGTTAGCTCTTAATTTGCCCTTTGTGGAATCTCTCAGTGCTACTTAAAACGGTAAGAACAAACCCTTTGAGGTGGTTCATAGTCTAAAGTACTTAACTAAAGAACAAATTTAACATGTTCAGCGTAATGGAACTTGACAGTCTCCAAATGGGCTCTCAGAGGTAGGAGTTAACCAGTGATTGTTTTTCTCTTTTGTTTATATTACTTTATATAAATCACCATTACTCTCCATCTTAAATAAATTAGGATAAGTGCAGTTTACTATAGACATTAAGAAGTTTGAGAGGATTTTGAGAGCAGAGCTAGCTAACTGCTTTTATCTCTATAGTAATCTTGCTGTCCTTTTAACTCCTACAGTCCTTATTTCATGATAAATACCAAATGAGTGGTTTTAAGGAGATTACAAATGAATGTACTTTTGTTAGGAAAAACATACTTTATCCTTTTTTTTTTTTTCACCCACAGTACTGACAGACTACTTTGCACTTAGTAGGTGCTCAATAAATGTTTGTTGATTGATTTTCTCCTTGTCTCAATTACACAGAGATGGTAATATGTAAGTTAATGTAGTTAATAACAACTGCAAAAGAAATTATCTCTAATCATTAACATGATTTTGGAATTATGTTCATTTTCACATAAGAATCTTGTTATATTCATGTGAGGGGAAAAAACAGCATGTTGGGAATTAATTTTTTTTCCTATCTTTACTTTGCACATTTTCCATTTCCCCTCTGTACCTCCTTTAAAGAAGTTGAATTATTTACACTTCTGAATATGAATTTATTCAAAATTTCCATTTGTGTTTTTCATAGGGATGATTATCATGAAGATGGGTTTTGTCAGCCCTACAGGGGGATTGCATGTGCACGATTCATTGGAAACAGGACTATTTTTGTAGACTCCCTCCAGATGCAAGGGGAAATTGAAAACCGAATTACAGGTAAGAATTATGTACATTTGCAATAGGATGATAATAATTAGTTCAACTCAACCACATAAGTGCAAACATTGCTAGTTTTATTACCCTTTATGCTTATCAACTTGCAGTCTTTCTATCCTTATGCTAATGATGTGGCAAAAGAATCCTCACTTTTTCTTTTACAATTGAAAATTGAGATGTTTGTGAATATGTTTGGGGGATGAGAGGGAAATGATGCATAAATATACTTGGTGAAATGTGTTTCTTTGACCCTGAATCCTAAAATCAGCAGTTTGTAAATTATATAGATTTTAATTTTGCTTAGCTAATTTAGCCAGAAAGCCTGCTTTCTGGTCAGTACTAATTTCCATTGTTGCTCTTTTTATAGTAGGTCATCCACCCAGCATTGTTAGAGAAATGGTTGCTTTACCTTTTCTCCTTCAGGTGCAGAATCATATTTGTTTCATCAGTAATACAGTTGACATTTAATAAGATTGAATTCTCCTTTCTTCTGCATTTATTCACTATTGCATACCCTCTTAGCTATTTGGGTAAAACATAAACAGGCTTAATTCTTGATATTTCAAGTTTCTTCATTAGACCAAGAAGTTCTATATTCCATATCTATATTTAAGTCTGCTAGGCATCTCAAACTAAGTTTGTCCAAAGCAGAATTAATTATACTTTATTATATACCCCCTTTTTGAATTTTCATTTTCTGAAATGAATTTTCCTATTACTGTTAAAGACATCATTCTCAGCTCCTCAATCTCGCCCCATTTAATTTTGTCATTTTGGCATTAACATCATTTCATACACACACACACACACACACACCCCTCCTTGTATTTACTCAGATACCCCTAGTTCAGACAGTCATTATCTCTCTCTAGAGCTATTGCAAAAGTCATCTGATTATTCCTCTTGCCTTGAGTCTATCTCTCCTCCAAACTGTTCCTCACAAAGATGCCAAAATGATTTTCCTAAAGCATTGGTCTGACTGTCAGCTCTCTGTTCCCCTTCCCTTTCCCCCCTTCAGTGTTTCTCCATTACCTCCAGAATAAAATATAAGCCTTTGGGTATTTAAAGCTCTTTATGTCCTGGTCCCTTCCTACTTTTCAATTCTTCTTTTATTTTACTCTGCTCCAAGCATTCTGTTGTCCAACCTTCCTAACCTTCTTGTAGCTCCTCATATGTAACAATTCATCTCTTATTCCCCGTGCATTTGCGTTGGCTGTCCCTCATGCCTAGAATTTGTTTCCTTCTCACCTCTGCCCCTTAGAATGCCTGGATTCTTTCAAGACTTAGATAAAATGCCACATTCAGCAAAAGGAAACCTTTTTTATTCTCCATAGCTATTAGAGCCTTCCCCTCTAAGATTACCTTCCATCAGCTCTGTAAGTATCTTGTATGTACCTATTAATGTATATGGCATCTCCTGAACTAGAAGCTCCTTAAGAACAAGTACTGGTTTTGGTCTTTCTTTGTATTTCCAATGCTTAGTGTAGTGCCTAGGATATGATAAGCATTTAAAGTTTAAAATTAACCTTTCAGATTTAAGAGTGGGAAAGAGTTCATGACCAAAAAAAAAATATAGAGAATCACAGAATATAAAATGGACAATTACATAAATTACATAAAATTTAAATTACATAATTTGCATAATTACATAAAATTTAAAAGTTTTTGTATAAAGCCAATCCAGTTAAAATTAGAATGGAAATAGTTGATTGGTGTGAACATCAGGTTTCTCTGATAAAGGTGTCATGTCCAAATTTTAAAAGGAGTTGACTCAAATTTATAAGAATAAGAGCCATTCTCCAGTTCATAAATGGCCAAAGGATATAAAGTTAGTTTCCTAAGGAAGAAATCCAAGCTATTAATAGCCATATAAAAAGCCTCAAAATCACTAATAATTAGAGAAATATATATTAAAACAACTCCAAGATTCCATCTCACACCTATCAGATTACCAAAGTTAATTAAAAAAAGGGAAATGACAAATCTTGAAGGGAGTCAGGGAAACAGACGTATATTGTTGTTAGAATTATGAATTAGTCTTGGTCCAGCCACATGCCCCAAAAGTCATTAAATTGTGCATACCCTTGGACTCATTGCAACCACTACAAAGATTATACCCTAAAGAAACTTTTGAAAGAAGAAAAGCAACCCTGTATTCATAAATGTTTATAGCAGCTCTTTTGATAGTAGTAAAGAATAGGAAACAAAGAACGGGGAAAAAACTACACATCAATTGGAGAAGGTTGAATAAGTTATAGTTAATGAATGTAATAGAATATTAGGCTGTTAAAATTGGTGAAATGAACATTTTCACAAAAATCTGAGATTTATATGAACTGAAGAAAACCAAGAAAACAATTTAAGTAACAGTAGCAATAATGTAAAGAAAAACAATTTTGAGAGATTTAAGAACTCTGATAAATTTATTGATGCACTGAGATTTCTGAGGACTAATGTTGAAGAATGCAACCCATCTCATCACAAATGGATTTAAGGTGCAGACTGAGACATATATTTTTGGATATGTTCAATGTAGGAATATCTTTTGCTTGACTTTGCATGTTTGTCAGGGTTTTGTCCTTGTTTTGCTCTCTATTTTGTTTTTCTTCTCTTTTTTTTTAGTGGAAGATAGCAGGAAGAGAAAATAAATACTCAATTGAAAAAATAAAATAAGGAGAAAATATATAATTAATACCACACATTAATTCAAAACTGTCCTGTTTGTACCTCCTTCTACACTCAAAACTCTTTCAAGAATGAGGTCAGCTGCATACCCCCCTCAGTTCTGTGAGTATACCTGAGGAGCACAATAGTATCATTGACTCAAGCACCCATTCTAGTGTGTTCTACTCACTCTTAGTTACCATTGATTCGATCTTCAGTTCCATTTAACCAATTAAATCAATTAGCTTTTACAAAAGGTTATTTTACAAGAAGATGTTGTAAAAACAGAAGTACAACTGCTTCTCTACATGGGGAAACATTTGCCCTATACCCACTTTATTCCTGTGGAGAGTGGGTTCAAAGTTTAAGACAGTTTCTTTTTTAGCATTCATCCCACCAGGTTCACTGTCAAATTGTATCACAGTTACTGGATAAGTCCTCATTTTACCTACATTTTGGCTGTATCATTTAAATCATCCCAAGGGGCTCTGCTATTGAGCTAGATTCACAAGGTCATTCTGCAGAACCTCATTGGTGGGCTGGCTGGTTGCAAAATCTGAAACATGCCCTGGCTCCTAGACTTTTAAGTGACTAGCAGTTCTAACCTGTTGAAACTCACAAGATTGTTGCTGAATCAATACTTTTTCACCTAAAATCATGACAAAACAAATGCAATGAGCAAAGAACAGAGGCCCATATTCAAGTACCACATATTGTTCTTAGATTGAGAGGCCCCACACATTATCTCTGTCTTACCAGAACTTAGCTAGTCAAGAAAAAGCCAAACCAAGACCCAGCGACTCTTTTGTCTGAGAACTTTTTGAATGCATCTCAGTTCTGGTTATGCAGCCAGCCAAAAGTGCATCTCTTCAAGTCATCAGCTGATTGGAACTAGTTGACAAGGTGCCTTTGGCATCCATCCAGGATGCCTTTCCAGAGTGAGGCTCCCTATTGTCATACACATGACAATTGCCTACCATCATTCTTCTCTTCTGTGCATTTAAAAAATGCTTATTGCTCCAGTTTATTTTCTGAAATCAGTATTACTTACCCGCCCACCACTTTCACTGTTCTCCCCTTAATTAAAAAACTGAAAAGTGAAAAAAACCTTCTAACAAATAAAAATAGTCAAACACAACAAATCCACACAGTGTCCATGTCCAAAAACATATGTCTCTGCATCTTGAGTACATCCTCACTCTGGCCAAGAGGTAACAGGCTTCTTCTTAGGTCCTCTGGAGACACAGTTGGTGAGTAAAATGATCAGACTGCTTAAATCCTACAAAGTTGTTTTTCTTTACAATGTTCTTGCCCTCGTGTGAATTGTTCCCCTAATTATGTTTATTTCACTCTGAATCAGTACTTACTATCCAGGATTCTATGCAATCATCTCTTTTGCAATTCCTTATAGCTCATTAATATGCCATTACATTCATATACCATAACTTGCTCAGGTATTCTTCCAATTAATGGACACTCTCTTCACACTGTAGTTCTTTTCTTTTTTTTCATTTTAAGATCTCTGTTTGGGATCAGAAAATGTGTTTTGCTTGTGACTATTCCCTCTATTATCCTCCCTCTTAACTTCCCCCAACCATGTTTGTTTATACAGACAAGTTTCACATTGAGGTTCATGTGAAGCCCACACCTTCATGCTTATACACTCATCTTCTCATGCATCCCATTTATAAAAAGTGGCAAATTCCTCTTGTATTTCTCTTTTTATACACTAGTGTATTACTTTTGCTATCCTTTCTCTTTCCCTTTCTCAAGCCCTCTGAAGAGAACCCTGTAGGACAATATTCAGTTTTGTAAGGTAAGTTATTCTTGGTTATAAGTCTGGATCTTTTGATTTTCCCTTTATATCAAATTAGATAATATTGGTAACATGCTTAGTACAGTGCCTTGCACATAGTAGGTTCTACATAAATGCCTGCACCCTTCCCTTCACCATTATATTTTTGTTATAATCCAAGATCTTCTCTGTTTCCTGGTAGAGGCTGGTAGGTCTTAAATGACCCTCATTATAATTCCTTGGTCATTGAACTGTTTCTTTCTGAAGGCTTGAAGTATATTCTCTTTAATGCAGGAGTTCTAAATTTTGTCTACAATGTTCCTGGAACTTTTCCTTTTGGAATTTCTTTCTTAAAAAAAAAAGACATACATTTTTTAGCAATGATTTTTTTTATTTTGAGTTCCAAACTCTCTCCCTCCTTCCAGGACCTTCTCAAACAACTGAGAAGGCAAGAAATAGGATATCACTTATATATGTGGAATCATGCAAAACATATTGCCATACTAGCTACGTTGCAAAAAAATCAGGAAGAATAAAGTGAAAAAAAATATGCTGCAATCTACATTCAAGGTTCATCAGTTTTCTTTCTGGAGGTGGATAGTATTTTTCATTATAAGTCCTTTGGAATTATCTTAGATCATTGCATTAATTAGAGTCTTTCACAGTTGATCATCATTTCTGTTACTGTATACAACATTTACTCAGTTCTGCTCTTTGCATCAGTTCGTATAAATATTCCCAGGTTTTTCTCAAACCATCCTCTTTTTCATTTCTTAGAAGATGATAGTATTCTATCACAATCACATACCACAACTTGTTCAGCCATTCCCAGATTGTTGGGCACTCCATCAATTTCCAATTCTTATCTACACCAACAATGTTGCCTTAAATATTTTTTGTACATATCTGTCATTTCCCTTTGATCTTTTTGGGATACAGACCTAGTAGTGATATTGTTGGGTCAAAGAGTATACACCAAGTTTTATAATCTTTTGGACGGAGTTTCAAATTGTTCTTCAGAATGGTTAGATCAGTTCACAACTCTACCAACAGTGCAGTCATATACCAATTTTTCCATATTCCCTCCAGCTTTTATCATTTTCCTTTTCTGTCATGTTAGCCAATTTGATAGATATGAGGTGGTACCTCAGAGTTTATTTGATGTTCATTTCTCTAATCATTAGGAATTTGGCTTAGTTCCCTATGTAGTTGAGAGATGAGATCTTTATAAGAGAAAGTTGCAGTAAAAATCTTTTCCCTGTTTCCTGCTTTCTTTCTAATCTTGGCAGCATTGATTATGTTTGTGCAAAAAAAATTTTAATTTCATGTAATCAAAATTATCCATTATACTTCCCTTGATCTTTTCTGTCTTTTGTTTGGTCATAAACTCTTCCCTCTTTGACATATCTAACAGGTAAAATTTTCCATGCTCCCCTAATTTGCTTATGATATCACCTTTTATGTCTAAATTATGTATATGTTTTGACCTTATCTAGATATATGGTGTGAGATGTTGGTCTATCCCTAATTTCTCCCAGACTGCTTTACAGTTTTCCCAGCACTTTTTGTCAAATAGTGAATTCTTGCCCCAAAGGTTTGAATCTTTGAATTTATCAAGCACTAGATTGCTGTGGTCACTTACTACTGTGCAATGTGTATTATATTTACTACTATGTATTTGAATGATCCATCACTCAATTTCTTAGGCAGTACCTGATTGTCTTAATGATTACTGCTTTGTACTATAGTTTGAAATCTGGTACTATTAGGCTGCCTTCAGATTTTTTTTTTCATTTACTGCCTTGATATTCTTCACCTTTTGTTCTTCCAGGTTAATTTTGTCATTTTTTGTAGTGATATAAAATAATTTTTGGTAATGTGATTGGTTGGGCACTGAATATGCAAATTAATTTAAATAGAATTTTCATCTTATTATATTGGTTTGGCCTACCCATGAGCAATTAATATTTCTCCAATTGTTTAGATTTGAATTTATGTGAAAAGTGTTTTGTAATTGTGTTCATATAGTTCCTATGTGTCTATTGGCAAGTAAATTATTGTATATGATCTACAGGTGTTTTAAATAGAATTTCTCTTTCTTTCTCTTCCTGCTGAATGTTGTTGGTAATCTATAGAAAGGCTGGTAATTTATGTGGGTTTATTTTATAACCTGCAAGTTTGCTGAATTTGTTAATTGCTTTTACTAGTTTTTTAATCATTTCTCTTGGCTTCTCTAAGTATACCATAACATCTTCTGCAAACAGTGGTAGTTTTCTTCCCATGTTGCTTTTTCTCATCAATTCTTTTTTTCTTGTCTTACTGATAGAACTAGCATTTCTAGTACAATATTGAATAACAGTAGTGATAATGAACATCCTTCCTTCACTACTGAGCCTATTATTTATCCTTATTACAGAAAATGTTTGCTTTCAGTTTTAAACAGATGCAACTTATTTTAAGAAAGACTCCATTTATTCCTTTGTTTTTTAATGTTCTTAATACAAATGGGTGTTGAATTTTGTTGAAACCTTTTTTCTGCCTCAATTGACATAATCATGTTTTTTGTTATTTTTGTTACTTATATGATTAATTATGCTTATAGTTTTCTTAATATCGAACCAGCCCTGCATTACTGGTATAAATACCACCTTATTATTGTGTATTATCTTTGCTTTGGTCTCCTTGCTAATATGTTATTTAAAATTTTTTCATCAATACTCATTAGGGGAGAACCTATATGTACAAAAACATTTATAGCAGCTCTAAGAATTAGTAATTGAGGGGATGCCCGCCAATTGGGGAATGACTAGACAAGTTGTGATATACAATTTTGATGGAATACTATTGTGCTATAAGAAATGATGAGCAAGATGATTTCAGAAAAACCTGAAAAGACTAAAATGAATTGATAAAAAATTAAATGAGCAGAACCAGGAGAACACTGAACATCATAGCAGTAATATTATATAATGATCAACTGTAAATGTCTTGGCTATTCTCAGCAATACAATGATCCAAGGCAATTCCAAAGAACTTATGTTGAAAAATGGTATCCACCTCCAAAGAAAGAACTGATAGAGTCTGAATGCAGATCAAAGCATATTTTTTTTACTTTATTTTTACTTTCAGTTTTATTAATCTCTCCTTTAGTTTTCAAAATTTTTATTTTGGTGTTTAATTGGAGATTGTAATGTTTTCCTAGTTCTTTTTAGTTGCATGCCCCATTAACCTTTCTCTTTTTTATTGATATAAGCACTTAGATATATATTTTTTCTTCTATTTACTGTTTTGGCAGCATCCCACAAATTTTGCTATGTTGTCTCATTGTTTTCATATCTTTAAGGAAGTGGATTGTTTGTATGATTTGTGCTTTAACCCACTCATTCCTTAGAATTAGCTTATTTAATTTCTCACTAATTTTTGCTATCTGATTCCAAAACCATTTATTGAATGTAATTTTATTGCATTATGGCCCCAAAGGGGAGCATTTCATATTTCTGCTTTTCTGCCTTTCTTTATTAGGTTTTTATGCCCTAATACATGGTTAATTTTTGTAAAGGTGCCTTGTACAGGTGAAGAAAATGGTATGATCCTTTCTCTTTCCTTCAGCTTTCTCCAAGGCTCTATCATATCTATCTTTTCTAAAATTATGTTTGTCCCCTTAACTTATTTCTCATTTATCTTATGGTTATATTTGCCCAGTTTTATGAGGGGAAATTTGAAATTCCCCAGCTAATACAGTTTTCCTATTTCTTCCTTTAATGCATTTAATTTTTCCTTTTAGAATTTGGGTGCTATTCATTTGGACACATTTATGTTTAGTATTGATATTATTTCATTATCTATGGTACCTTTTAGCAAAATGCAGTTTCCCAGACTGACTTTTTTGTTGTTTATTTTGTGTGGGATCATGATTGCAACCCCTGCCTTTTTACTTCAGTTGAAGCATAATTGAGTCTGTTTAAGCCCCTTATTTGATTCTCTGTGTGTATTTCTGTTTCAAGTATGTTTCTTGTAAACTGTGTATTGTTGTATTCTTGTCTCTAATCCATTCTGTTACCTGCTTCTATTTCATGGGTGAGTTCATCCCCTTTGTATTGACAGTTATGATTACTGTGTATTTCCCTCCACCCTGTTTTCTTCTATTTATCCCCCCCACTCTCCTTGCTGTCCTTCCTCAAAACTGTTTTCCTTCTGATCACTGCCTCACTTAATCCACCCTCCTATCTCTACTTCCCCTTTCTCTTCTCCCTTTCCTCTCCTACTTCCCTGTGCAGTAAGATAATATGTGTTTCTCTATCTATATCTCTGTAATATAGATATGTTTATATAGATACATTTGTAGATCTCACTATACATTTAGAGATAGATCTATATATGATAGACTTACATCTATCCATCTATCCATCTAGATATATTTATGTCTATATATCTACAAATCTATATTGATCTATCTATATTTACATATCTCTATATTCATGCATATATGTATATATTCTTCCCTTTTTGAACCAGTTCAGATGAGAATGAGGTTTAAGTGTTCCATGCCCCCCTCCATTTTGCTTTCATTGTAAAAACCCTTTAGATAACCTTTCAAATTCTCCTCTCTTTCTCCCTTCTACCAGTGCATTCTTCTTTCTCATCCCTCCATTTTTTTTAGATTATTCCAACATAATTGTTTCACACCCCTGCTCTCTGTCTATGTAGACTCCTTCTACCTGCCTTTATAATGATAAAATTCTTAGGAGTTACAGGTATCATTTTTCCACATAAGAATACAAACATTTTAAACATATTGAGTCCCTTATGATTTCTCTTTCATATTTATCTTCTTATGTTTCTCTTGAGCCTTGTGTTTGAATGTCAGATTTTCTATTTAGCTCTGGTCTTTTCACCAAGAATTCTTGAAACTCCTCTATTTCATCACTGGCAATTTTTCCCCTGGAAAGATTATACTGTTTTGTCAGGGAGGTTATTCTTGGTTGCAAGCCTAGTCCCTTTGTCTTGCAGAATATCATTCTAAACCTTACACTCCTTTAACATGATAGCTGCTTAATCTTGTATAATCCTCACTATGACCCTGTCATGAAGTCTCAAAGAAAAATGCAGATTGAACACATGAACAGCAAGAATTCTTAGAAGAGCAATTAAAAAAAAGTAAAAATAAATTATTTTTAAAAATCAAATATTAGAGTAGAGAAAAAAATTGGAAAAAACTGAAAGAAAAAAGAGCTGGTTAAATGGTAAAAAGAGGTACAAAATTTCACTTGTGAAAAGAACTCCTTAAAATGCAGAATGGGCCAAATGGAAAAAGAAGGACAAAATGTAGCTGAAGAAAATAATTCCAAATATTGGGAATTTATTTGGCTATAATGTTACTGGACGTTTTTATTTTGAGATCTTTTTTACATGATCAGTAAATTATTTCAATTTAGGTTTTACTTTCTGATTCTGAAATATCTAGATTTTTTTTTATCATGACTTTAAGGTAGTCCAGTAATTCTTAAATTATCTCTCCCCAATTTTTGTAACCCAGGATCAGTTATTTTTCTAATGAGATAGTTCATACTTTCTTCTACTTTTTTATTCTTTTGACTTTGTTTTATTGTTTCTTAATGTTTCATGTAGTCATTAGCTTCCATTTGTTCAATTCCAATATTTGGAATTATTTTTTTCAGTTACATTTTGTCCTTTTTCCATTTGGCCCATGCTGCATTTTAAGGAGTTCTTTTCACAAGTGAAGTTTCGTACCTCTTTTACCATTTAAACAGTTCTTTCTTTCTTCAGTAGTTTTTGTACCTCTTTTACCAAGCTGTTAATTCTCTTTACATAATTTTATTGTATTACTTGCCCTTATTTTTCCAATTTTTTTCTCTACACTAATATTTAATTTTTAAAAATAATTTATTTTTACTTTTTTTTTGCTCTTCTAGGAATTCTTGCTGGTCATGTGTTCAATCTGCATTTTTCTTTGAGGCTTTTTGGGTAGCTATTTTCACATTGTTGTCTTCTAAGTTTTATAACTTTTTATGATCAGTGTCTTTTGTTGTTGTTGTTTGCTCATTTTTCCAGCCTATTTCTTGACTTTGAACCTTACATTAAAATTAGGTTCCGCTAACCTGGGGTGCGGTTCATTGTCCCAAGCTTCAGGCTTTTTCATCCTACTCCTTTCACTGGTAGTTCTATAAGTTTTTCATGCTACCAAGATGATGTGATGTAGGGAGAGATGTGACCACTGCTTTTCTGGTCTGTGCTATGGTCCTTACCCAGAAAAGGCCCCTGCTCCCTTAAAGCTACAAACACTAGCACTCCTTTTTGCCCTCAAACTGCAACCAGGGGTCCTGATACCTTGCAACTACAACTTTCTATTCTGTCCTTCACCTAAAACCCCAAATGGTATAAGCAATGGATTTGCCAAAACATATTGGGTCCTGTGCCCAGCGCTAGCAGAGCAGTCTCCTGTAATCTCTTTTTGACCAGTTGTCCAATCCCTTTATCATCTATTGGCTAAGAGCTACTGAAGGTGCTACAGCTGCTGCTGTTGTCACAGCTTGGACACTCTAGGTGAACCCAAACTCCAGTGTCATAGACCTCAACTTCCAACCTCTTAAGTTGTCTTGAGTTGGAAAAATATCTCACCTTGGCCTTTTGTTGGCTATGCCACTCCATAATTCTATTTGATGCATTAATTTAAAGTTGTTTGGAGGAGAATGTTGGATGAACTTCCTTGTAATGTGCCCTCTGCTCTGCTTCTTTGCCTACACTTGTCGCTGAATTACTGATAAGCCTTTTTCATTAGCTCCTGGTAAACTTTTTGCATAGATCTGAAATTGGAGAAATCACTGTAGTTTCTGATTGGACTTCTTAATTTAATACAGTGTAAATTTCAGCTTTTTGCTAAAATATTTATGAGGAAGATAAATAGTCTGCCTCTGTTCAGGAAGCCATCTTGGTCAGAATTCCCCTCTACATTTTTATGTATAAAAATCAGGGTCTACTGATAGCATAAATTACTTTGGTAATTTTATATCACTCAATTAATTTTCTTAAGACTTGATATCAACTTTCTAAAAATTAAATGTTTCATTCTTAGTATTACCCAGGAATCTTTACTATTGAAATGAAACAATTGCTTATGTGCCAATTAGTATGAATAATTATTCCCATGAAGTAGTTGTATCATTTGAATATACACTATTTGAAGTTATAATTATATGTAAAATATGATAATTAGTTCTAGGCAATGAAACTATACAATGAAAAAAATTAAAAATATGGTTTTAAAAAAATAACAGTATGATATTAACAGATAAGAACATGCATTTGATTCCAGTTTGTTATAAAGTAGTTCTAGAAAGTAAAAATTGAAAAATTGCTAATATTCTACCTAAAAGTGAAACCATACCTCAAAATGACATACCTACACTGACAAAGTTTTTTTTAATCAGCATACACCTAATAGTCTTCTCTTTCTTTAAATTTTACAACACATTTGTAAGCACAGAAAGTTTTATCCACACCAGTGAATTTGCATGCTCACATTCTTATACAATGAAGCAATTGTACTTGGATGACCTAGGACATAATCTATAAATAGCAATCTAAACACAATATTGTTGTCTGTGTAATATTTTTTCAACAGTGGGCCTAAGATAACTTGAAAACTAGTCTTCAAAAACAGCTTTAGTCACCCATGCTTTCTTAGTCAAATAGCAAAGAACTGGAAGCAATCAATTTATATAGTCTTTCTGAGGAATTTCAAGACTGATAAACATGCAGTGGTTTTAATTTAAAACCCTTTCTATGTTACCTCTCAATAAAAGTATTAGGCAATCTTTAGACACTTCAAATTCAAGTTGAGTTTTTTTTCTTTCTTAGAAATATAAGTTTTGGGTGGGCGGAGCCAAGATGGCAGAGGGAAAGCAGTGACTTGCTAGAGCTCTCCCCCAAACCCCTCCAAATACCTATAAAAAATGGCTCTAAACAAATTCTAAAGCAGCAGAACCCACAAAAAAAACAGAGTAAAACAAATTTCCAGCCCAAGGCAACTTGGATGGCTGATCAGAAAGGTATATCGAGCTGGGCTAGGGGAGGAGCTCAGTTCAGCATTGGCACGCAGGCCGCAGAGACCCTGGAGCAGGCCTCAGAGGACTGAATCATGGGCAGCTGTGGCAGTTTCCAGACTTATCAACCCACAAATGCCAAAGACAACTTAGAAGGTCAGTGGGAAAAGTCTGTGACTGCAGTGAGAGAAGAAGCTGGGTCTCAGCCACAAGTCCAGAGTGTGCCCTTGGGGCAGAAGCTGCATCCTGAGCTTCCGGCCCACAGACTAAGGGGGAATTGAGTGGCTGATCATAGGGGGATTGCAAGGATCTCTTTTCCAGGGCTGAGGCAGAAATCTCTTGCTTTGCCCGTGCTTGGATCTGAGTTACAGTTCTGAGGGTGGTCCTGGGGTAAGGAGGAGCGCTGGCATGGTGGTGCTTGTTGTGGGGTGGAGAGGAAACACCTTGCTCCTTAATCATAGCACCTTGGAAGAACTGACACTTTTCAGTCCCTAGAAGTATCTCTGAACAAACCCCCAAAGCTTGGGACAGTACATTCTCCACATTGGAAACAGACTCTTACCTTAACAAAGAGTTTAAAACTCAAGTAATTGGTTGGGATCATGAGCAAGCAGCGCAAAAAGAGTCAGACTACATTATCTTACTTTGGTGACAAAGATCAAAACATACAACCAGAAGAAAAAAAAAAACAAAGTCAAAGCTCCCACATCCAAAACTTCCAAGAAAAATATGAATCAGTCCCAGGCCTTGGAAGAGCTCAAAAGGGATTTTGAGAAGCAAGTAAGAGAAGTAGAGGAAAAACTGGGAAGAGAAATGAGAGTGATGCAAGAAAATCATGAAAAGCAAGTTAACAGCTTGCTAAAGGAGACCCAAAAAAATACTGAAGAAAATAATACCTTAAAAAATAGCCTAACCCAAATGACAAAAGAGGTCCAAAAAAGCCAATGAAGAGAATAATGCCCTAAAGAGCAAAAATGGACAAATGGAAAAGGAAGTCCAAAAGATTACTGAAGAAAATACTTCCTTAAAAATTAGAGTAGAGCAATTGGAAGCTAGTGACTTTATGAAAAATTAAGACACTGTGACACAAATCCAAAAGAATGAAAAATTAGAAAACAATGTGAAATATCTCATTGGAAAAACAACTGACCTGGAAAATAGATACAGGAGAGAGAATTTAAAAATCATTGGACTATCTGAAAGCCAAGATCAAAAAAAAAGAGCCTAGACATCATCTTTCAAGAAATTATCAAGGAAAACTGTCCTGATATTTTAGAACCAGAGGGCAAAATAGAAATTGAAAGAATCCACCGATCTCCTCCTGAAAGAGATCCCCAAAGGAAAACTCCTAGGAATATCATAGCCAAATTCCAGAGTTCCCAGGTCAAGGAGAAAATATTACAAGCAGCCAGAAAGAAATAATTCAAGTATTGTGGAAACACAATCAGGATAACACAAGAGTTAGCAGCTTCTACATTAAGGGACCACAGGGCATGGAATATAATATTCCAGAGGGCAAAGTCAATAGGGTTACAACCAAGAATCACCTACCCAGCAAAACTGAGTATAATTCTTCAGGGGAAAAAAATGGTCATTCAGTGAAATAGAGGACTTTCAAGCATTCTTGATGAAAATACCAGAGCTGAATAGAAAATCTGACTTTCCAATGCAGGACTCATGAAGGAACATGAAGAGGTAAACAGTAAAGAGAAATCATAAGAGACTTATTAAGGTTGAACTGTTTACATTCCTGCATGGAAAGATGATATTTGTAACTCATGAGACCTTTGTCAGTATTAGGGTAGTTGGAGGGAAAAAATTATATGTATGTATGTGTGTATATATATATATATATATATAGATAGATAGATAGATAGATAGATACATAGATAGATAGATAGATAGATAGATAGATAGATAGATAGATAGAGGGCATAGGGTGAGTTGAAGATGAAAGGGTCATATCTGGAGAATAAAATTAAGGAGTGAGAGAGGATTATACTAGGAGAAGGAGAAAGGGAAAGGTAGAATGGGGTAAATTATCTCACAAAAAAAACAGAAAAGAAAAGGCTCTTATAGTGGAGGGGAAATAGGGGAAGGTGAGAGGGAATGAGTGAATCTTATTCTCATAGGATTTGACTTAAGGAGGGAATAACATACACACTCAGTTGGGTATGGAAATCTGTTTTACCCTACAGGAAAATAGGAGGGGAAGGGGACAAGAGAGTAGGGAGATGATAGAGAGGAGGGCAGATTGGGAAAGGGGGTAATCAGAAGCAAGTACTTCTGAGGTGGGACAGGGTCAAAATAAAGACTAGAATAAATGGGGGGGGCGGGATAGAATTAAAGGAAATAGAGTTAGTTTTTCACCGCATGTCTACTATGGAAGTGTTTTGCATAACTGCACATATATAGCTTGCCTTTTCAATGAGGGTGGGTGGGAAGGGAGGAAGGGAGAAAATTTGGAACCCAAAGTTTTAAAAACACATGTTTAAAAAAATTGTTTTTACATGCAACTCGGAAATAAGAAATACAGGAAATGGGTTACAGAAATCTATCCTGCCCTACAGGAAAATAGAAGGGGAAGGCAGGGAGAGTTAGCAGGGAAAGAAGACTAGGGGAAGGGGTATTCAGAATGCATGACATCTTGGGGTGGGGGGAGGGGCGAGATAGGGCGAAAATTTGGAACTCAAAATCTTGTGCAAGTAAATGTTGAAAACTAAAAAAAAAAAAAAAAAGGAAAAGAGAAAGCAAGAAAACAAAACCCCTGTTAAAAATTTGCATAATCAAGCAAACAAATTGCCAAGTTGGCCATGTCTAAAAATTGCCTCAATCTGTATCCAAATCCATCACCTCTGTATTAGGAATTGGGCAGTATGCTTCATCTACATCCTCTGGAATTAATTATGGTTAATTGTTGTGTTCATCAGAGTTTCCAAGTCTTTCAAAGTTGTTTGTCTATACAGTATTATTGTGATGCATACTTTGTTCCCCTGGTTCTGCTTTCTCTGTGTGAGTTCATACAAATCTTCCCAAGTTTCTCTGAAATTATCCCTATCATCATTCTTATAGCACAATAAAATTCCATCATATTCAAATACCTTAACTTTTTCAGCCATTCCCCAATTAAAGGGCCTCAGTTACCAGTTCTTTGCTTCTACAAAAAAGAGTTGCTATAAATAATTTTTGTACAAAGAAAAAAAAAGAAATAAGAGTTTTGCTACCAAAAAACTACTTTATAGAGTTAGAAAAAATAATAACCAGATTCATTTGGAAGAACAAAAGGTCCAGAATATCAAGAGAACTAATGAAAAGAAATGCAGAGGAAGGTGGCCTAGCCATTCCAGATCTTAAATTGTATTATAAAGCAGCAATAATCAAAACTGCTTGGTACTGGCTAAGAAATGGAGTGGTGGATCAATGGAATAGGTTAAATATGCAAGACACAGTGGTCAATGACTATAGTAATCTATTATTTAATAAACCCAAAGACCCCAGCTTCTAGGATAAGAATGCACTCTTTGAAAAAAACTGCTGGGAAAACTGGAAAAGAGTATGGCAGAAACTAGGCATAGGCCAAAATCTCACACCATATACCAAAATAAAGTCAAAATGGGTTCATGATTTAAATATAAAAGCTGATACTATAAGCAAACTGGGAGAGCAAGGAATAGATTACCTGTCAGATCTATGGAGAACAGAAGAATTCATGACCAAACAGGAGATAGCATTACAAAAAGCAAAATAGATAATTTTGATTACATTAAATTGAAAAGTGTTTGTACAAACAAAACCAATGCAACTAAGATTAGAAGGAAGGTAGAAAATTGGGAAAGAATTTTTACAACCAGTCTCTCTGATAAGGACTTCATTTCTAAAATATATAGAGAACTAAGTCAAATTTATAAGAATACAAGCCTTTCCCCAATTGATAAATGGTCAAAGGATATGAGCAGACAGTTCTCAGATGAAATTAAAGCCATCTATAGTCATATGAAAAAATGCTCTAAATGACTTTTGATTAGAGAAATGCAAATCAAAACAACTCTGAGGTACCACATCACACCTATCAGAACGGCCAACATGACAAAACAGGAAAATGATAAATGTTGGAGAAAATGTGGGAAAATTGGAACACTAATCCATTGTTGGTGGAGTTGTGAAATGATCCAACCATTTTGGAGAGCAACTTGGAACTATGCCCAAAGGGCTATAAAAATGTGTATACCCTTTGACCCAGCAATAGCACTTCTAGGGCTATATCCCAAAGAGATCACACAAATGGGAAAAGGACCTACATGTACAAAAATATTCATAGCAGCTCTTTTTGTGGTGGCAAAGAATTGGAAATTGAGAGGATGCCCATCAATTGGGGAATGGCTGAGCAAGTTGTGGTATATGAATGTGATGGAATACTATTGTGCTGTAAGAAATGATGAACAAGCTGAATTCAGAAAAACCTGGAAAGACTTATATAGTCTGATGCTGAGTGAAGTGAGCAGAACCAAGAGAGCGTTGTACACAATAACAGCCACGCTGCATGATAACTAATATTGATAAACTTAACCCTTCCTGGCAATACAAGGATCTAAGACATCTCCAGAGGCCTTGTGATGGAAAATGCTATCCACATCCAAAGAAAAAACTATGGAAGCCGAATTGCTAATTTTTTTCTCTTCTGTTGAGTTTTGTTTCCTCTTTCTGATGGTTCCTCCTACTGGTTTTAATTTCTTCTTACAACATCACTTAATGTGAAAATATGTTTAATATGAATGTAAATGTATAACCTATATCAGATTATGTGCCATCTTGGGGAGGGTGGTGGGGTGGAAGGGGGAGAAAAATTTTAAACTCAAAAGCGTATGGAAGTGATTATTAATAAATCAAAATAAATTAATTTAAAAAAAGAAATATAAGTTTTGACAGGCATCCTTTTCTGGAATAAGTCTATTAAAAATTTGTTGATCATTGTATCTACCTTCTTCAATTATTTTCTTCAGAATATCAGGATATTTAGTTGCCATATCCTCAACTACACTGGCCACTTATCTGGTCATTTTGACACTATGTAAGTGCACTTAATTACTAAAGTAATTGAACCAGCCATTGTTTTCAGTAAAAGTTTTTTCACTTTCCACTTCATTTCCATTTTCTTTTCCTAACTAAAATAAATTTTTTTTTTGTCTAAATGACTCTTCTGATAAAGGGCAAGTGTTCTGATTTCAGTTTTCAATTAGATAAAAAAAAACATTCATTTCTATTTCTACATTCATTGTAACACTTCTAGCATTGTTATACCACACAAAAAAACTGATAGACTTTGCCACTTTTATTTCACCTGTGTGTTTTGTAACATGTGCCATGGAGTCAAGTATTCTGATACCTTGTCCTATTTTATAGTTACTGTGACTATTTTATGCTGTTTAATTATATAAAATTTTTGTTCCAGTGTAGTAACTAGCCTCTTCTTTTTTGTGCTGGCGTTGTTACCATCTCAAGTATGGTTCTTTTAAAAAAAATTAACACAAATATTGGTGTTATGATACATAGCATAACATGCATGATGACAGGAAAGTGCAGATTGACAATATAGTAGCATGCTAAACCCCTTGACTAGCTCACTATTGCATTGATTGAACTCTGGCTTACATTAAATATGACCTAGTATCATTTTATGATTTGAACTAAATCAAATTTGACATTATTCAAACACACATTAATCACAACTTTTCTAGAATATCTGACAAATAACATGATGTTGTAGTGCAGTACTTGCTCAGGGAAGTTTTGTAGTTCAAATTGGAGCAACATGAGACACTAATAATTCATTTTAACAGTTAACAAAAGTAGCCTAAATATCATATCTCTTTTATAAAGGAGGACACTGATGTTTGAGGGGTCACAAAGATGGTAAATGCTAGATCCATGTTTGAAATTAAGATCTTCACATTTCCTAAAAGGAATCTATATAGGAAATTGCAACAGGACAATCCATCTCCATTTCTCTGACTTAATCCTTCCTGCTAGGGAATAGCACCCTTTCCTTTAATGTATGTTCCTGAATTTGTCAAGGGGGAAATCTGTAGACTATGTGAATAGTGATTATTTGGAAACTGGTCTTCCTAAGATTTATATGACCTGATACAAAGTAAAGTGAACATAACCAGGAGAACAGCTTATACAATAACAGCAACATTCTAAAGATAAATACCTTTGAAAGCCTTAGGATCTCTGATCAAGAAAATGACTGACTACACTTCCAAAGGAATCATAATGAAACATGTAGTCTGCCTCCAAATAGAGAGCTCATGAACTCAGAGAGAAGATTCGAACATATTTTCTCATTCCTTCTTTCCTTCCTTCCTTCCTTCCTTCCTTTCTTCCTTCCTTCCTTGTTTCCTTCCTTCCTTGCTTCCTTCCTTGATTCCTTGCTTCCTTCCTTCCTTCCTTCTTCTTTCCTCCCTCCCTCCCTTCCTTCCTGAACATGGCTAATGTGAGAATTTGTTTTGACTACACATACTTGTAACAGGTTTTGCTTTTCTTATCTTCTCAATGAGTAGGGAATGGGAAAATGGCAGGAAAATAATCTAGAACTGAAAATAAGAAAATTGAATTCAAAAAAATGAAACTGGTCTTACTAATACTGTTTGAATATTGTCTTGCAGCTGCATTCACCATGATTGGCACTTCCACCCAATTATCTAATCAGTGTTCACAGTTTGCCATCCCTTCCTTCTGCCACTTTGTATTTCCACTCTGTGATGAGTGGTCCAGGACTCCCAAACGTAGGGAGCTGTGCCGGGATGAATGTGAGGTGCTGGAGAATGATCTGTGCCGGCAGGAATATAACATTGCTCGCTCGAATCCCCTTATCCTCATGCAGCTTCAGCTGCCCAAGTGTGAGGATCTACCACTACCTGAAAGTGCAGAGGCTGCCAACTGCATGAGGATTGGCATCCCTGTGGAACGGCTCAACCGATGTAAGCTTTGATCTCAAATTTGTCATTTTTCTTATCTACCATGTATGAATGAGATCTCATGCTTAATTAGACCTCATAACCACACTCAACTCTGTTTGATTCAGTTAGCTCTCTTCTCTTTCACTGGCAGCTTTTGAGCTCCAAACTATGTTATAGAAAGAGAAATTTTAATTTATTCTGAAAATATTTGAAAAAGACTGTCTTGTGTTTGTTTTAAAATAATAGTGACAACTTATTAATAAAAACAACTTACTGAATTTTAAAAAAATTATTTTTCCCCTTATAACTTTATGAGTTTGATAGTGCAAGTGAAATTGTTTTCATTTGAAAGGCAAGAAAATTGAGGTACAGAGAAAGTTAAGTGACTTATTCAGATCCCCACAGCTCAGAAATATCAGAAACATGACTTGAACTCACATGTTCTTTTAAAAAGGTAGAAATCTCACTGAAATCCCACTGATATCTGTCCTTTCCTACTAAAGGATAGAAGAGAGCAAGTTTATAGCCTCTTGCTTCCTTACATAGAAAAGGCTCATTCTCACTTCCAAGCTCTAATGTTCTCATTATCTTTAAATACACTTTACAGTCAAATGGTAAAAGAATATGACTCACAATAGTTTTTTCTCAATACTTCTAAGAAAGAAGACCACATAATTTTATGTTCTGAGACTGAACCTGGAAGTGGTTTATTCTGTTGTATGCGATGAGAAGAATACTACTTCATTTTCATAGATGCCCCTCTTTTGCTCCATATGCCAAAAAATTATTTGTGTGTGAGTGTATTTCCAACGTATATGAAGTTTACTTAATTCTTAAAATGGCGGGTAGTGTATTGATTCTGAATGGAATTTGGATCCTTTATTTAACTTAGAAAAAATAAATATAGCTTACTATGTAGCATTTTTACTCTAGAAGTATGAATTTGAAGTCTAATTTAATTTAGTATGTATTTATTAACTGATTTCTATTGTACTATTTTAGATGCTGGATTTAAATAATAAGTTCTCTTTGAGCTACACCTGGAAGATTCAATTACTGTGTCTCTCAGAAATTATCCAAAACTGCATTGTTCTACAGAATTCCATTTTATGTTTATGTTAATGCTATTAATTTAATTTGGCTAAATTGCAAAGGGCAGAGGGTTGAAGTATAGAGGTAATATCCCCTTAATTTTTTTAAGTTCTAAAGTCTGTTTTTTCCTTTCAGATCACCAATGCTATAATGGCTCTGGATCAGATTATAGAGGAACTATCAGCACCACTCAGTCAGGCCATCAGTGCCAAGCTTGGAATGCCCAATATCCACATAGTCATCACCTGTCAAGCGTGGATTTCCCAGAAATAGCAGGGGGGCATGCCTACTGCCGAAATCCTGGGGGACAAATGGAAGGTCCATGGTGTTTTACACAGAATAAAAACGTACGCATGGAACTGTGTGACATACCTTCTTGTAGTATGTATTATTTTTTTAAATATTGTCCAGATATTTGATGTATATAAATTTGCATTGATAATGTTCCCTATAAATGATTGAATGCTAGCTCTTTCACTAAATAATTATTGACTTTGGGCAAATCATTTAATTTTAGTTTCTTTATCTATAAAATAGAGATGATAATATCACCCTCTAAATTACATTTTATCAGCAAATTATCCAATTGGGGAGTATACTGTCACCTAATTTCTCTTTAGTTTTTGCTCATTTCACTGCCTTTTCAGCTTCTGTAACAGAATGGGCAAAGCCAGAGTGTTATGAAATTTACATTCCTTACTCAGCCTATTTGTTGACA
This sequence comes from Vombatus ursinus, assembly GCF_900497805.2. Taxonomy (NCBI): domain Eukaryota; kingdom Metazoa; phylum Chordata; class Mammalia; order Diprotodontia; family Vombatidae; genus Vombatus; species Vombatus ursinus. The sequence continues at coordinate 34,261,372 of NW_020954610.1, forward strand.
GTTCTAGTTAAAGTTTTTTGTCAAAGAAGAATTTGTAATTAGTGAATAAAATGAGATTTTTAGATTTCAATGTATTTCAATGATCATGAAACTTTTACCTCAGTTAGCATAAATAATTGAGGATTGTGTTTCAAAATAAATATACTTCAGAGTCGGAAAGAAAAGATTTACCAGTTACTTCAACATCTTGTCAACATAGGTACTCCCTTGAAAGGTAAACAATTAATGTCTTTTTAGTGATGTATAAAATATGAATGAATCAGATTTGAAAATAATGATTTTCCTATTTATCCGAGAGAGCAATACTGAGCCATTGCTAAGACTGTGAGAACTTCAGGACAAATCTCACTATTAGAAGGAGAATCAAGAGCAGCAAGGTGGCATAGTAGATAGAGCACAGGCCTTGGAATCAGGAGAACCTGAGTTCAAATCTGGCCTGAGACACATAACACTCACTAGCTGTGTGATACCAATTGCTTCACTTAAAAAATAAATAAGGAGAATCATCACAGTGAGATTTCCCTTGACCAACATTTTTATACAAAGCAAACCTGGTCAACATTAATTTGAAATGCAATCTTGATGTAATGTAACAAAATATAAAGAGACTTTAGACTTGGGGTCTAAAGACCTGAGTTCAAATACCTGCTCTAGCCCTTTTTACTTGTATAACCTTGATTATATCATTTCATTCTTTAAGCCTCAGTTTCCTTATCTCTGAAATGAAAGGGTTAGATCAAATGATTTTTAAGGTTCTTTTTAGCTCTAACACTCCCTGTGGTCAATGAAGTAATAGAGAACAAACATTATGATACCATATTCAGTACATAGACATATTTGGGGGGAAGGTCTTGCTAAAAATTTGTCATTAGAATGCTTCTTGACTTCAAGGTGTCAAACCTGAGGTTGGAGAAGAAGCACATGAGGATCCTTTTTAAGTTTAAAAGTCAAAAATATTGACCTGACTTACAGGATTTTGAAATTTTCAATCTTTTCATGATCTGCTTCATTCCAGGATGATATGGTAGATGTACATAGTACAGGACAGGAAGTATTTGGTTATATTTTCCTCTTTCAGCTGGGAATTAACTTTCAAATCACTACAACTGCATCCAAAAGAAACAAACAAAATGTCTCCAAGTGCCTTTTACTAACTACTCATTATAGCTGAGTTTTACATTGTGATTTAAGATTTACAAAGTGCTTTACATATATTATCTCATTTGATTCTCACTACAGTGCAATGAGGTGGGTACTCCAAGGATAATTACGTCCATTTTACAGATGTAGAAAAGGCAACGTAAAGGAGTGGAGTGTCTTATCTATGGTTATATAATTCAGATGTATTAGAGTCTGAATTCAAACACTGGTCTTGCCTCACCTCAATTCTAGTCCTCTTTCTGCTATTCTTTATATTTCCTTACCAAGAACAATGTCACTAACTTATAATTCAGTAAGAATGGTGCCTTCAGTGTTAAAGGTGTTTTTTTTCTGGTATATGAAACTCTTCATGTAAAAGTGGGCAAATCATTTTACTTTTCTAGTCCTCAGATTTTTCATTATAAAATGAGGTTATTAGAATAGCTGACTTCTAAAGTTTGTTCCAGTTCTAATATTCTCTAGTTGTATCAATAAAACCTGTTTACCATCAATAATCCATAGGAAAGCAGTCTGCCAAACATTCAGTTCTATCAAATATAGATTTCTTCACTGTTTTTTATATTACCTGTCAAGTTTTTGTGACATGGAAATATTCTGTTGTTTCATGTGATAGAGCTCAGAGAAACAGTTTCTATCTAGGCTGCATCTCCCTACTGTTTCTCATACAGGTCTCTGCACACATTGCTTGCTTTTTTGTTAATGCTATGGACTGGTTAACTAGAACTTTGTCAGTTTATGAAAGTGTCATTTGCATGAGAGTGAAAATCCTATAGAGGGAGACAAATTTGTTCTTTACTTTTAAAAGGAAAAGTAAAATAATTTCAACAATACTATAGGGAAAAAATTAATGTGGCTAATATGATCCAGTGATTCAATCTTTCCTTCATGAACTCACTAGTCTTCAATGTCTTAATTGAAATTTCAGTCACCAGTGAATCATCACAGGTTGTAAAGGCTTCATAAAAGCTATTGTGAAGTGTGCAGTAACAAAAATTTCATAATTGGAACAGAATGTACAATCATTTCATTTTCACCTGTATTTAAGTGTTTATGAGGGAAAATTGTGATATGATCTTATTTATTATATGAGTAAAAATTTAAAAATAAATATACTGTACTAAGCAAGGAAAATGCATGTTAACTGCCTTTAGTTAATTCTGGCATTCATCTATTATTACTTATGATGGATTTTGTTTTGTTTCAAAGTATATAGCAAAGTATGTTATTTAAACATATGAGCTTAGCTTATGTTATTTTCCACATTTAGCATGTAATTGCTTTTTTTGTGATGTTTTAGAGGGCATATTTTGCACATTTAAATGTTTTTATGAGTGCTTCTTATTGAACAAGATCATCTCAAAAAGCATTTAATACTTATTCTTAACAGGTCCCCAGGATAGCAGCAAAATGGGAATCCTCTACATCTTGGTCCCTAGCATTGCAATACCATTGGTCATTGCATGTCTTTTCTTCTTGGTCTGTATGTGTAGAAATAAACAAAAGGCATCTGGTGCCACACCACAGCGGCGTCAGCTAATGGCATCCCCTAGCCAGGACATGGAAATGCCACTTATTAATCAACACAAACAGGTATCCTTGTATAATCATTTTAGGAGTTGACTTTAACAGTTGACTCAATATATATCCTTGTGGTATAAGGTAGTATATGTTACAGTATGCCTAATATTTAATGTTAATACTCTTCACTAAATTTTCATTTTCCTTTCTAATCTTTTGCCTTCTGGTCATAAAATCCCATTGGTACTTGCTTTTCATTGGAAGATGTAAGAGCAAATATGTTACCTTTATGTGTGTGTGTTTATATATACACACATACTAACTGAAAGAATTAGTCTTCAACAAGACTTATCTTTCTTGAATAATTAAACTTTCTTTTCCTAGAGGACAGATCAAGAGGAAAGTGGCATAGGAGTGACTGAAGTTATACAGAAGTATTTTGAAATGTCATGGATTCCTCTTCCATTTCTAGAAACCTTTTTTAATTGAAGGGATGATTTAGATAAATTTCTTTATGAGAAGAATATGATTTAGGGGGGAAGACCAGAATCCTACTTGCCTAGGGAAGGATAGAAAATTATTTATTTATTTTTAGGCGGTTGGGGTTAAGTGACTTGCCCAGGATATCACACAGCTAGTGTCAAGTGTTTGGTCTGAGGCCAGATTTGAACTCAGGTCCTCCTGACTTCAGGTCCAGCCACGTAGCTGCCCCCAACGATAGAAAATTATTAAGTAATGTGATGAGATACTATTCTAAGGTGACATGGATAGTTTATATGAAAAGAAGTTCATCAAAGCTTAATATAGTTTACTTTGGCAACTTTTGATCTGTTGGCCAAACATTCAGAGATTCAAAAAACATTTTACATTATTTGTGATTACTATGACCTATATCCACATCATATAGAAATGTCCATCTTCTATATGGCAATGAAATTTATACTTAGGTAAATGACATCAAATATTGTAATGCCACTGAATCAAAACCAAAAAATTAATAGCCAGATTGAGTTTTTTCCTTTCTATGTAAAGATGCTTCTGTTGTTACAAGTTAGGGAAATATATTATTTTGATTGTCTCTCTTTCAGGCCAAACTCAAGGAGATCAATCTGTCCACTATAAGGTTCATGGAAGAGCTAGGAGAAGACAGATTTGGAAAAGTCTACAAAGGTCACCTCTTTGGTACAACACCAGGGGAACAGACACAAACCATAGCTATTAAAACACTTAAAGACAAAGCAGAAGTGCCTCTCCGAGAAGAATTTAAACATGAAGCCATGATGAGATCAAGGTTGCAACATCCAAATATTGTATGTTTGCTGGGAATCATGACCAAAGATCAACCCATTAGCATGATATTTGGTTATTGCTCCCACAGCGACCTCCATGAATTCTTGGTCATGAGGTCTCCCCATTCAGATGTGGGAAGCACTGATGATGACAAGACAGTTAAATCAACATTAGAACCAGCAGACTTTTTCCATATTGTAGTACAAGTAGCTGCAGGGATGGAGTACCTTTCTAGCCACCATGTTGTCCATAAGGACTTGGCCACCAGAAACATACTTGTATTTGATAAGCTCAATGTAAAAATATCAGACTTGGGCCTTTTTAGGGAAGTTTATTCCGCAGATTACTACAAACTGATAGGAAATTCTCTTCTCCCCATCCGTTGGATGTCCCCTGAGGCAATTATGTATGGCAAATTTTCCATTGATTCTGATATATGGTCCTATGGAGTGGTGTTATGGGAGATATTCAGCTATGGCCTGCAGCCATATTGTGGATACTCTAATCAGGATGTCATTGAAATGATAAGGAATCGGCAAATTTTGCCCTGTCCTGATGATTGTCCTGCCTGGGTGTATACATTGATGATAGAGTGTTGGAATGAATTTCCCAACAGAAGACCAAGATTTAAAGACATCCATAATAGGCTCAGAACATGGGGTAATCTTTCTAATTATAATAGTTCAGCCCAGACATCTGGAGCAAGCAATACCACACAGACAAGTTCTCTTAGCACAAGCCCAGTGAGCAATGTCAGCAATGCCAGATACATTGGACCCAAGCAGAAAACTCAGTCTTTCCCTCAGCCACAGTTCATTCCAGTGAAAGGGCAGATAAGACCCATGGTCCCACCTCCTCAGCTCTATATACCAGTGAATGGTTATCAACCAATGCCTGCTTATGGTGCTTATTTGCCAAATTTTTACCCAGTCCAAATCCCCATGCAAATGGCCCCTCAACAGATACCTTCCCAGATGATTCCCAAACCAGGATCTCATCACAGTGGCAGTGGTTCTACAAGCACAGGCTATGTAACAACAGCCCCCTCCAACACATCTGTAACTGACAGGGCAGCTCTTCTCTCAGAGGGAAATGATGATGCTCTCAATACAGTGGAACATGTAGCTCAGAATCCTGTCCAGGAAGAAGACGAAGAAGGCTCTGTTCCTGAAACAGAGTTATTAGGTGACAATGACACACACTTGCAGATAGATGAAGCAGAAGTTCCATCAGAAGCATAGGTAAAAGAGATGACCTCTTAACCTGGTTTCATCTTCTTTATGGGGCTATTTTAAAAACTGTGATCCTTTAAGGGCTATATGATCAATTAATTGATCAGAAAACTTAGCCATCATTGACACAACAGAAAAAAATACTAAATGCAGCAGTAATGATATTCCAGAGAAATTGATGAGATTATTGCAGACTTGGTAATATAGAACTGCTGCTTTACTTTTGTCAATAATCCTTGAGAAAAAACTGCTCTAAGATAGATACTGTTGCTGTGCAACATATTGCTGAGTAGTCTTGCACATCATGTCTATCGTGATCTGTGATTGATTGTATTTTTAGTCCACAGTTCCTAAGCTGGACAGGTAGAGAAGAGGATTGCTTTGAGAGTCCTGAAGTGAGGTACCAAGATAAGCAACTTAGTGTACTTTCCCTCACTGATGTGATACAATAATAATAATGAGCCACAGACATTTGTTTCTAATAAAAAAAAACTTTAAAGATTATTTATCTCTTTTTTGAATCAAAGTGGCTCAAAACTCTGAGAAAACAGAATTAAAGAAGGCAGAGAGAACTGTTTCCAGTGAGTAATGTGGCAAAAGTTTCTAAATAAGGTTGGGGCATGAAAAAGAGCTTTCCTTTCCATTGCTGCATTACTCTTTTCTCCCTCTAGTGACTAAAAGACTTATTACTTCACAAATCAGAAGAGAAGGGGATATTTACTGTGTACCACAAACCCAAGCTTTGCAGCTCTATGTTGGTTGTCAAATATGAAAGAGATTTTTAATGTCTTCTAAATATATTAAATTGATGCCTTAAAAATTTCACACATGTATTTTAAAAATCAAATCATTTTAATGATTCTGCTTGTCTATCTGCCCACTTTACTTTCAGGGAAAGTGGCTCTTGATTTTGGAATATTCAAAAAAAATGCTATACAGAATACAGTTTTGTTCTTTTTTCCTTAAGATGAATCATGTACAGAACTTAAAATGTAATTTATATTTTATTACATTTCATATAACTTTTGTGTTGAAGTATTTTCATCTTAAATAATGATTTTGTAATTTAACTGTTTTCATTGTCTATTTTGGGATGCAATTTTATTGTATTTTATAGTGTTCATTTTTATAAAATATGAAAATAAGGTCCATTCATTTCATGAATAATTCTATAAAATCACATACACATTGTATTATGGCTAGTACACATCATAGTCATAATTTGTAAATCTAATATCTGTTGGATGCAATAAATTCATAGAGAAAGTTTGATCAATTAATTTATCTTTAGGACTCTTATTTTTAAGGTAACAATAAAATGTTGGACATGATTGATTTTCTCAAGACTGAAGCTCTCAGATTTAGTAATAAATTAGTAAAATTGTCAAATATGTAAATTTTGTAAAGATACAAGCTATTTAGAAACATTACCAAATATTTTAGAATTGATCATTTATATACATCGTATCTTAATGGTTTATATGTTAATTCAGAGTTTCATTTTTAAAGTAAGTCCCTTAAAGGACCTTTTCTAGACAATACATAGCCATTTTGTTTTCACCGTATGACCTCAAAAGAAATACAAATGTATTTCTTTAAAAGCATTTTACTTATAATTCTGATTTTGATTAGTTTATACCAGACTTCCTCATAATGACTATGAATTATTGAGGTTTTACTGAAGAAAAATGTTACATACAGGCAGAAAATAATGTAACAATAAATCACTAGGATTTGTTTAAAAGAGGTAAGGCCTAACTAAAGGTAATAGTAGAATACTTCTTTAAAAATCATGCCTGAACCAGAATGTAAATTAAAACTCCTTTTTTCCCCCACTTAATAGTTTCTTATTTTTTCCAGGTACACGTAAAGATAGTTTTCAACATTCACTTTTACAAGATTTTGAGTTTCAGATTTTTTCTCCCTCCCCAAGATGGCAAGCAATCTGAAATAGGTTATTCATGTACAATCATGTTACACATATTTTCATATTAGTCATTAAACTATTTTTCTAAACAAGGACTTAATACATCCAAAGATGCCAGCTTCTCAGAATGGTTCTACCCCTAGAATCTTTTACTGCCTTCTATTGGGAATTAAAACTCAGCTTTACTTACTTCTGAACTAGACTTTCTTAGGATTAAACTCATGAAATTTCATAATTTCATAAGCAAAATTAAGAATAGAGATGAAGCATATAAAGAGAGTGACTACTTAATTACTAATAAGCAAAATTTCCTGCCACACCCAACTCTTACTCCTTTTTCTTGGTGGGGGGAGGGCTTTATATTATATTTGTGTTACCACATCATGTCTGTCACTTTATAGGAAATTGATTATGCTTTAATCTTTTTGACTTCGTATGGGTGTTTCTATTCATTTAGGCAATTTTTTTGCTTATATTTCAAAGAATCCTAAACTGTTAGAGCTACAAACATAAGAGTCAAATCATCTCATCTATAAGTATTTTTAATAGTTTCACTTCATTTTTGACCTCATTTATTTTGTCATTTTTGCTTTTAAAATTTTTGTCTCTTGTTTTAATAGTTCTTTTTATTTAAAAAAAAATTATTCTTTTTTGTTTACTGTTCTCCCCTCGCCTTGTATGGTATTTTCATACCACTCAATCAGACAAATTGGAGACTAGTCTTTTTGAATTTTAGAGTATTTTTATTACTTTCAAGTAAAATCAGGCTAATTGTTGACAAAAGAGGCCTTAGGTTACCTGACTTGCATTGATAAAGTAGATGAAACATTCTTCTTTGCTTAACATTCCTATTTACTTAACAGAGCTTTTTTTTCCATAATGAAGAAAAAACTTTAGCCTAACCCTAAACAAATTCAAAACTAGTAAGTATCTGAGTGAAGTTTTACATATGAATTAGCAAACTAACTTTGTTATGATTCATTTGGTTTCATACATATTATAAGTCCTAGAATACTTATAATAGTTGCTTCAATTCCAAATCCCAAGAAAGGAAGAGAACAAGAATCCATCAAGTGCCTACCATGTTCCAGGCACTGTGCTAAGTTTTATGAATATTATCCCAATTGGTCCACACAGAGGTTAAGTGACATGCCCAAGGTCACAGAGCTATTAAGTGTCTAAATTTGGATTTAAACTCTGATCTTTTTTACTCCAGTCCTAGTGCTCTATCCAAAGTCTAAATCTACCAGAAAATAACTTCTTCACATTCTCCACATACATTTCAAAGAACTACATTATTTTGCAGTTCAGGGCAAAATGAAAATCATTTCACAGTATATCTCCCATTTTTACTCTGAGGACTGTAATTGGAGTACCTTTCATGACATATTTGTTTGAGTTTGAACTCTGAGTTTAAACTCAATAACTGAAATGTTTTGGAAAAGAAAATTCAGCCCTCTGTTTATAATATCATAGAAAATATTACTGTGACATTAATAATATTGGAAAGGTTTGGTGTTGCAATTCAATTTCTGTAGAAGTTTTAATATTCCCCCTACATACATGATTACACCTTGAGTAGCTGCTACCATATAGTTGTTATCAAATGAATAATAGTCCCTGATTACAGTAGCATGGGTTTAGTGGTTAGACTTAATTCAAGCATGTTGACATAAGGGATTTGTCACTTAACATATTCATGCTTATTATGTGAGGAGAGACAGAGACAACATAATATGATTACAAACCCAGTGAGGACCTAAGTGATTAAGGTATTGCCTAAGTGCTTACATATTTTTCTACTATTCCAAAACATTGCCACTGAAAAAGTATGGGAGACTTCCAGGTAAGATGAAGATGTTAAAGGTCATAGAGGATCCAAGCTTACATCAACTTACATTGATCTAAATACTGAGTATTCAAAACTGGAGGAAGGGTAGGGTAAAGGGGCATCCCATAAACCTAATTTTCATATGGATCAAAAAAAGAGAAGGATTTAACACAATCACAAACACAGAGAGAGAGAGAGATCATGGCATAGAAATACATTAAATTCAACAAGAAAAGGAGAAAGAGGGCAAAATTATCAAAATAAACTTTGAATTGGGAGCCAGATAAGCAGGGGGGAAAAGGAAAAGGATCTATGATTGAGAGTGGGGAAAGGAGAAGAGAAGAAAGACAATGGAGTAGAAATACTGCTTAATTTATGTACCAAAGTGTTAGGACGATTTCTCTTGTGCTACCTTCATATTTGTGAAGAGCATGTAAGGGCAAAGGGAGGAAAAAGTGAAATAGGACAGAGAAGAGGAAAATACATAACTAATTATTAACTTCAACATGGATGGATAAACTCAGACACAAATGAAAAGAAGATAAGAGAATAGGTAAGAAAGCAGAGTCCAACAATATGTTGTTTATAAGAAATACTTGAAGCATAAATATTCACAAAGAGTTTGGAGTAAAATCTATTAAACTTCAGGTGAATTTGAACAAGAGAAGCATTCATGATTTTATATAAGGCTATATTACATATAAATGTGATGAAAAATATAGGCAAAAAACTACATTATACTTAAGGACACCATAGATAAATCAGTATGAATACTTCATGTATATGCAACAAGGATTATGGCACCTAAATTCTTTTTTTTCCGCATTAGTCATGTTGTTAAGAAGAATTAGAACCAAAGGGAAAAACCATGAAAAAGAAGAAACAAAAATGAGAGAGAGAAAAAAAAAATAGTATGCTTCAATCTGCATGCAGACTCCACAGTTTTCTTTTTCTGGATGTGGATAGCATTTTCCATCATGAGTCTTTTGGAATTGTCTTAGATCCTTGTATTGCTGGGAACAGTTAAGTCTATCAAAGTTGGTCATCACACAATGTTGCTGTTACTGTGTGCAATGTTCTCCTGGTTTTGCTCATTTCACTCAGCATCAGTTCATGCAAGTCTTCACAGGTTTTTCTGAGTCCACCTGTTCATCATTTCTTATGGAAGTATAGTATTCCATTACATTCATCTACCACAACTTGTTCAGCCATTTCTTAATTGATGGGCACCCCCTCAATTTACAATTCTTGGCTACCACAAAAAAAGTTGCTATAGGGGGCAGCTACTTGGTGCAGTGGATAGAGCATCAGCCCTGGAGTTAGAAGGACCTAATTCAAATCCAACCTAAGACACAGATCACTCTCTAGCTGTGTGATCCTGGGCAAGTCACTTAACCCCACTTTCCTTGCAAAAAAAAAGCTGTTATAAATATTTTTGTACATGTGTGTCCTTTCCACGTTTTTAAGATCTCTGTGGATACACACCTAGAAGGAGTATTGTACAACAACTAAATTCTTAAGAAAATGTTGATCAAATTGCAAGGAAATATATAGTACATATACAGTAAAACTAAGTTTTACTCATAGTTTACTGAAAATGACTATGAAGCCTGTAGTAATTAATATATTTGCTCATAGTAGAATTATAAATGGGAGACTTCAATCTAGCCCTTTGAGATCTACATGAGTATTAATTTAGAGATACACAAGAAATAAGTTGAGGAACTGAATAGAACTTTTGAAAAATTAGAGTTGATAGATCTCTGGCAATCTAAAAGGAAACACAATGGAGTTTTTATATTGTTCATTTGTTCAGTCACGTCTGACTCTTTGTGACTCAATTTGGGGTTTTCTTGGCAAGGTACTGGAGTGGTTTGCCATTTCCTTCTCCAACTCATTTTACAGATGAGAAAACAACCACACAGTGTTAAGTGATTTGCCCAGGTCACACAACTAATAATTGTCTGAGGTCAGAATTGAATGGAGATTTTAACTGAGATCTGGTGCTCTATCTACTGTGCCACCAAACTGTCCTGAGTTTCTATAGCTATTGATGACACCTTTACAAAAATTGACCATTTATTGGGTGATAAAACCTTACCTCCCAAATCCAGAAAAGCTGTAATATTAAATATATCTTTTAATAATCACCAAACAATAAAATTATATTCAATAAGGGGCTTTTGAAGAATTTAAATTAATCAAAGACTAAATAAAATTCCTAATTAATTGGTGGATCAAAAAATAAATCATAAATAAGCATAGAAAATTATATCAAAGAAAATAACAATGAGACAACTTACATACCAAATCATTTGGGATAAAGCTAAGCAATCAGGGAGAATTTTACATGTATAAACACTTTCATCAAAAAAAGAGAAAAAATAAATTGCAGACTTGTATATAATTTTAAAAAATAGAAAAACATCAAATCAAAAAATCCAAATAAATGCCAAAGTGGAAATTCTAAAAATAAAAAAAAGAAATTAACAAATTCATAGAAAAAAAGGGAATTAAATTGCTACACAAAATAAAAAGTGATTTCTAAAAAAAACTAATAAAATTGACTAACTTTTCTAATAGCTGCAAAGAGAATAAAGTAAAATTATCCACATCAAAATGGAAAATTCACAATAATTGAAGAGGAAATATAATATTAATAATTATTTTGTTTGTCAAAATATGAAATGGATGAGCACTTTTAAAAATATGAAATAGCCAGAATAAAAGAAGAAATAGATTATTTAAGCAACCTAATATAAAAATATGTTGAACTGCCATAAATGAGCTCACTCCCTCCAAAAAACCCTACCATCACATCAATTTACCAGTGAATTCTATTACACATTCAAAAACAATCAATTCCCTTATTGCATAAATTCTTTGCAAAACTAAGAAATGAAAGACTCTTCAACACTCTGAGACAAAAATATGATTCTAATACTTATGTTAAGAAGAGATGAAGCAGGGAAAGAAAACTGTAGACCACCAGTACTCTTTATAAACATTACCACAAAACTTTTAAATGAAATGTTAGCAAGTAGACTACAAGTACACGTTAATATGACCAGGTTGGATTTATACAAGGAATGCAGTGATGTTTAAATTCTCAGAAATCTATGAATGTAATTGACCAAAGTAACAACCTTCAATCAAAATGATATAACTTCACCAAGAGATAAAAGAAAAAGCATCTGACAAAATACAATATATTACTATTTTTTAAAAAGATACCTATATACATAATGGGGATAAACTAGTCCTAACCCATCAAATTAAGTGTAAACCAAATCTGTCCATCCTCACAACTACTGTTGGTAAAAGTACTAGAAATATTCACTGTAGGGATGAGACAATAAAAAGAAATTGAGGGAATAAACATAAAGAAGAAAAATTATTCTTTGTGGATGATATATTAGAACATTTTCTTATACTTAGAGAAGTCTTGAAGTAGATTTCATCAGCTATTGACAAGGACTTTATATTTCTTTGTGACAATGGCATCCTCAACTCCAACTCCATTTCTGACCAGAGAAAAGCAGTTACAAAGAGAAATTCATCTCTGAAGTGAGATTAGATGAAATAAGAGAAGAAATCTTATAGCCAATAAAATAAAATGAGAGAAAAGAAGAAGACCACTTAGTGCTGATTCAATTTTTACTTAATATTCATTAACATACATGATGGTGAAACAGATGACAAAAACTAGCATTGAAATCTGTATGATTTTAATAATTTAGAGTAGAATTTTGAAAAGCCTTTTTCTGAATTTGATGCTATAAATCTAAATAACAGACCAAAACAGAAGACTCAGATGTAATAATACATATGGGAGCTAAAATCAAGAGGAGTCATGAAGGAATAAAGTAGTAATCAAACAACACCAAAGCAGAAGCAACTTGAGGGTGCTACTGAAGGTCTGAAGAAAAGCTTTGAGAGGTTACATCAGCTGACCATCAGACTAAGAAAGAATCAGAAATAATTGAACTCAATAACCCTATGATTGAAATATCCAAGGAAATTAATTACTAGGGCAAGAATTTGCTATTTCACAAGAACTTCTGAGACAGCTAGAAAGAAATCAGATTTAGACTATGCCACCTGAATATTTAAGGTTACCCACTACTCCCAAAAGAAAATTAGAAAAGAACTACTGGGTAACAGGAAATAACAGGTAAGAGGGAGGAAAGAGTTAAAATTTCAATGGGGGAAACTAGGTGAGTGACCAGGGATTTTGACATAAAATACTGCTTTATATATGAATGCACCACAAAGACATGGTCCATACAGTTGACTCATCTCTCAAATTAAATTACAAATCTTTCCAAATCTGTATGCTTTTTTGGATTCATGTTATTCTCAGTATGTATGAAAATTATATATATATTGAAAGCCCTGTAGTTGTCTTCTCCTCCTCCTCCTCCTCCTCCTTCTCCTTCTTCTTCTTCTTCCTCTTCCTCCTCTTCTTCCTATTTCCTTTTTTCTCCTCCCTCTCCATATTATTATTACTAAAACTATGCTTATTAATTGAATTAATTGACTCATTGGAGTTACTGGTTTCCAAGTGTGGAAATTTTTTTATAAGTTTTCTGAGTCTTATAAAATTCAGTACATATATATATATATATATATATATATAATATTACTTACTGTGCAATATGTCAAGCAAGGTCATAAAGTCACAAAGACAAAAAATATATAGTATCTACCCTCATGAGCTTACATTTTACTGGAGGTGATTTCAATTATATTTAATATTCAGAGAGAAGAAAGAAGAATTAGGTCTTATTAGACAAACTGAAACTCATTTTAAAGTGAATTTTCTTAGTGCAATCTTTTGTCCCTAGAAAAGATTCACCACCACCTTCCCTTTCTGCAGGTTCCTTTTTCCCCATGAGGAACAGTATTTTATTAAGATCTTGGCATCTTATACACACACACACACACACACACACACACACACACACACACTTTAAGAACTGATGAAAAAAACCATCCCCTCCTAGACAGATTTACATAAATACCATATTTATAATTTGTCCCTCAGTTGAGCATATCAGTTCTCAAGCACCATGCTCTAAAAACATTTAATTTCTTGTTAGGTAAAGAATTAGCCATGATACCTAGTGCCCTTCCACAAAACAGCTTCTCAAATACTTGAAGAAAATTATTTTGTTTTCTCTTAAGTCTTCTCAAAGCTAAACACACCAAATACTTTCACAGGATTCTTCTATGCCATGAACTCAGGACCATCAACACCAGGTTGCTCTCCTCTGGAAACTGTACAGATTAATAAAGATCCTCAGGTCCTATCCAGTTCTGAGATTATGCGATTCTATAAAAACTCAAGGATGTGTAATTAAGTGGGCATCTGTGATATTATATGATCCTTTCTTAAAGTGTGATCCTCAGAAATTAATGCAATACTCCAAATGTGTTCTGACCCACACTGCATATAGTAAGACTATCACCTCCACAGTCCCACACACTCTGTCTCTCCACCTAAGCACTGACTCTCTTGGCTGCCATACCCCACTGTGGAGTTTATGAACTGCAGGAATTCTTTCAAACAAGCTGACATCCACTCACCAGCCCAATATTATATTTCTGATATTGAGCTTTTGTTGTCAAGTATAAGAATTTGATACACCTTTAAAAAGCACTGTTATTTATTTATTTTTAGCATGCATTTAAAATTTTTTGAGTTCCAAAATTCTCTCCCTCCTACCCTTCTGCTACCCATTGAACAGGCAAGAAAAAGTGATATCAAGTATACATGTGAAATCATGCAAAATATATTTACCTATTAGCCAAGTTGCCAAAAATAAAAGCAAGAGAAATGTAAAAATAAGAAAAATTGCATTCAGATTCCATCAGTTCTTTCCCTGGAGGTGGATAGCACTTCTTATCATAAGTCCTTTGGAATTCTCTTGGATCATTTTCTTGATCAGAATAGCGAGTTGACCATTTGATATACCTTGTAAGGATGCTTTAGAAATACAAGAATATGAGTTGAAATAAAAGAAATAGTAAGAGAAATAATAATTCACATTAGTTTTTAAGACTTACAAAATTCCCCATAGCAACACGGAAAGGTAGATAGTATAAATATTATGATCATTCCATGGATGAGAAGCCAAATGAGGCTATATGATTTCCTAACTTCAAGAAAGTATTCTGTCTAGTTATTCTGATTACTGTAAAGTGTTCTTTCCATAATCTCAATACTGTATCATATTTTCCAGTATCATAGACTGAGTGTTCCAACAGTATCAACCAGGTAGAGAAGATTTTAAACCAGGGAGTCTGACTCAAAATCAAGCACTCACTGTACCAAATTGCTCCTAAACAGTAGGATACCCAAGAACAATACTGATACCATATTAAATTCAGAATTGCAATTGCTATGATCTTTTAAGATTAGTTTATTATATTTATTGAATTTTAAAGATTCAGGTATTTCATAACTGTTAAAGTACTTTGCTAGCTAATGAAGCAACTTCAAACTACAGGAGTTTGAGACTGACCTTTGTTTTCCCTTTTTCCCTTCTTTACTCTGTGAATGCTCTTTCTATGCTGTAGGTGGCATCTCAGGACTAAGAATACTTATCTCTTTCTATATAGTCCTTAGTCTCTCATTGTTAGATATAGTTTTTCTCCTTAGTATCAACAGTTATTTGTTTGAATACTTAACACTTCGGGGGCCATTTTTCTCTTGGGTATTTCCTAAAAAGACAGCTTCTGTTGCACAGAGGGTAGACACTATCTAGCCTCTGTTGCTTTGTTAAGTCTTAGTTTTTATTCTAACAAGCTTAAAAAGACCAAGGTCTCCTACTGTACCTGAGGCCATCTCAAGTCATCCTAATTTATATCTTGCCACTGGACACAGATGGCTCAAGAGGAGAAAGTGAGGTTGGTGACTTTTCATAACCCTACCTCACTTAAATCCAGTTGACTTGCAAGTTGTGGCATCACCTTCCTGATGCTTGGTCTTCTTTGAGAAAGAAAGACAAACAACAATAAAAATAATTTAAACACACAGACCTAGTAACAGGTTAGAAGAAAACAAAAAGTAAAAATTCTGAATGTTTTATTTTAATTAATTTTTCATATTTCACTTAAATATAAAAATAATTTTAACATTAATTTTTAAAAATTCCAAATTATTTCCCTCTCTCCCTTCCTTCCTCTCTCCTCTGTCTTCTCATTGAGAGGGCAAGCATTTAGATATAGGTTATACAAATGCAGTCATGCAAAACATATTTCCATATTAAACATGTTGTGGGGCGAAAAAGCATAGACCTCCACCCTAAAATAAAAAAAAACAAGAAAATAATGAAAGTTTAAAAAATTATGCTTCCATCTGCATGCAGACTCCATGAGTTCTTTCTCTGGAGGTGGATAGCATTTTTCACCATAAGTCCTTAGGAATTGTCTTAGATCATTGTCTTTCTGGGAATAGCTTGATTCCTAGTTGACCGTCATAAAATATTGTTGTTAACATGTATACTATTATCCTGGTCCTACTTACTTGACTCAGCATCAGTTCATGTAAATCTTTCCAGGTTTTTCTGAGAGAACCCTGCTTGTCATTTCTTATAGAACAATAACATTCCATTACATTCAGATACCAAAACATGATCAGCCATTCCCAAATTGATGGGTATCCCTTCAATTTCCAATTATTTGCCACCACAAAAAGCACTGCTACAAATATTTTTGTACATATAGGTCCTTTTCCTTTTTAAAAATCTCTTTGGAATTCAGGCATAATAGTGATATTGCTGGGTATGCATGATTTTATAGCCCTTTGTTCATAGTTCTAAGTTACTCTCTAGAATTGTTGGATCAGTTCAAAACTCCATCAACATTGTTTTAGTTCTACATTTTCCCATATTCCCTCCATCATTTTTCATTTCCCTTTTCTGTCATATTAGCCTATCTGATAAGTATGAGGTGGTATCTCAAAGTAGTTTTGGGATTCTACTTCCAGGAACCAAGAAGGCAGAGTAAGAAGTAAATTGTTGTTGCTTTCCCATATTCACCTCCCAACACTATATAGTACCCCAGAACAAATCCTGGAACAGCAACACCAGCAGAAAGATGGAGTGAAGTGGTCCTTCAGCACAGGAGATTTGGAGGATTGGCAAGAAAGGTCTTTCTCATTCAAGTAAAAGGGGAGTACATTCCAGGACAGGAAGCATCCCAGCAAGCAAGAAGCAAGACCCATCACAGCAAACCAGTAGGAGATTCTAAGCCCAAGTGTGATAGAGCAGGCAAATGCCCCCACCACCACCACCATGTGCTTTTAGCATAGGCCAGGACAACTGGCAGACTATAGCTCCAACAACCACCACATCCTTCAGTGTAGGGGTAGAGGGCCAGGTGCCCTCCTATAGTTAGACCTCTACATGCTTCAGCACAGCCCAGGACAGAGGGACATTCTACAGGAGCCAGACCTCCATGTGCTCAGGTATAGCTTTTGTGGACAGGCAACCTCCAGTGGCTATACCCCCACACACTTCAGTGTAGCCCTGGGAAAATGCAGAAAAATCCCACTGGGCCTCAGCACATTCCAGACACCACCACTAGGACCTTAGCTCAGCACCAGGTAAGCCGCCAGACTGCTACAGCCTCCAGTAGCACCAACCACCCTCCACCCCACCCTCTTAACAGCACCAGACATGAGGGTCCCCGGTGGTTCTCAGAGAAACATCAGTGCAGCACCAGGAAAATAGCCAGTGCCTGCAGCCTCTGGGACAAGGAGCCTGAGGCAGAGCCCCTTCCACTCTGGGAGAAGAGCTCAAATTTAAAAGAAAGGAAAAAGGCCAAAAAAGATGAACAAAAAAGTAACAAAAAATGAATCTGACCATAGAAAGCTATTATGGTGACAGGGAAGACCAAGACCAAGACACAACCTCTGAAGAGGACAACAATGTCAAAAAACCTATGGTCAAAATCTCAAAGAAAAACAGGAAGTGATCTCAAGTCCAGAAAGAACTCACGGAGTAGTTCAAAAAGGAGCTTAAAAATCATATAAGAGAAATAGAAGAAAAAACGGGAAAAGAAATGAGAGTGATGCAGAGAATTATGAAAAAAGAGTCAACAGCTTGGAAAATTGCTTTAAAAGTAGAATTAGCCAAATGGAAAAGGAAATACAAAAATCCACTGGAGAAAACAACTCCTTAAAAATTATAATTGGACAGAAGATTCTGGGAACGTGATGGAGTGTAGGTCAGAAAATTCCAAGCTCTCCAGATTTCCCCAACAAACAAGACAAAATAGCACCTCAGGGCAAATGTAGATTAGTAAAAACAAACAAGAATTTGGGCAGAACAATGGTCCTCCTGTGACAACTGGATAAGATCTGAAGAAAAATCCTAGAACTGAGGTTTGGTCCCTGTGAAATGTGAACACTTCCAGGCTACATTGACTGAAACAGCAAGCGGTGATCCCTGGGGCTAGCTGGGTTGGGAGGTAGAGTCAGGCCCAGCCACAGGAATTTTCACCTCCAGGACAGTGTGGGAAGTCAGGCATCTGAGCAGCAGAAGATTGAGGGAACCTATGATGATAAGGAATGCCAGCCCAGCTGTGCTGCCAAGAAGCAGCCCTGGGTAAAAAGTAAGGAGCACATACCTGGTGAGTCCAGAAGCAGTGAAGGGGAACATCACTGGCTATGGGCACTTACAGGAGAGCAGAGTTCTTGGTTTCAGTTCCAGGCCAGAGGGGTAAACTGAAGAAGGATCTGAGGCCAGAGACATCATCCTTCATACCCCAGGACCAGAAATGATTACAATAATTAGCTGCTACAAAATAAAAAAAGGGGGGGGGGGAGAGAAAAGGCAAAGGAGAAAGAACCCAACCAAAGATAGTTACTATAGGAATGGAGAAGACTAGGGTTCTTTTTCAGAAGAGAATACTGAAGCAAAAAAAGCCTCTTCTTCCCCAAAAAGTAACATCAAATGGTTACCTGCCCAAAAAGAATTCATAGAAAAACTTTGAAAAGACTTCAAAAATCAAATGAGAGAGATTGAAGAAAAATTGAAAAATAATAAGAACAATCCAAGAAAAACAAAATTATGAAAAGAAAGTCAACCAACTGGAAAAGGAGATCCAAAATCTTAAGGAAGAAAATGATTCCTTGAAAATTAGAATTGGGCAAAGGAAAACCAGTGAAGTTATAAGAGACCAAGAAATAATAAAATAAAATATTAAGAATGAAAAAATAGAAGAGAATGTGAAACATCTCATAAGAAAAACAACTGATCTAGAGAACAGATCAAGAAGAGAAAACATAAGAATAATCAGATGACCTGAAAGTTACAATCAAAAAAGAATCTTGATACAATAATACAAGAAATAACTAAAGAAAATTGTCCTGGAGTGTTAGAACAAGAGGAGAAAGTAGAAATAGAAAAAATCTACCCATAATTTCCTAAAAGAGATCCTAGGAGGAAAACCTATAGGAATATCATAGTCAAATTCCAAAACTTTCGGCTCAAGAAGAAAATGTTATGAGCAACTAGAAAAAAAAAAACAATTCAAATATGATGAAGCCACAATTAAAATCATACAAGACCTAGCAACAGTGATAATAAAAGACCAGAGGTTTTGGTACACTATATATTCAAGAGCAAAAAAAAAAATGGAGTTGTGGTCAAAAATATCATACCAGCAAAGTTAAGCATAATCCTGAATTTTAAAAATAGATATTCAATGAATTGCCAGAATTTTAGGATTTTGTTGCAAAAAAACCTGAACTCAATAAAAAAATTGACATATGATATCCAAAAGAAATATGAGGTACACATCAAAGATGTACTACAAGGGACTCACTAAGGACAGACTGTTCACTTTTTATATAAGGAAATGTAAACTGTATATCTAAGATTGTTATTAGTAATTGGGTATTTCAGAAGAAAGATTGGGGTACACCTGAGTATGATGTGATTCTAAAAAGTAACCATTTAGGAAAATGTAAAAAGAGTAATTATCTTATGCAAATGAGGTGTGAGAGGAAGAACTGACAAAGAGGATTTAGATGGGGAAAAGAGCTACTAGTTCTGCAACCCTACTCTCACTAGGAATGGGTTAAAGAGGGAACAATGCATATATACCTAGAAGGGTATAAAAATCTCCTAAATTCATAAAGAAATAAAAGGCTAAGGAGATAGAGAAGGGGAAGAGGATAAGGGAGGGATTTTTAGAGGGAACCCTACTCACATCAGATATGGATTAAAGAGAGAGTAATATATACATTTAGAAGAGAATGAAAGTCTTCTAAATTTATAGGAAGTAAGAGAGTGAGGGAATAGGATAAGGGGGGTATAGAAGGATGTTTAAATCAATTGAAATGGTAGGATAAAAGAAGGATCCTTGGGGTGAGGTAGGTTAAGTAATAGGAGGGCAGGGTAGCAGGTAAAATAAAATAGAGGAGTCAAGAGATATAAGAAATAAGAGATACACACAAAAACGTAAGGCAAAGAGCAGGAGTAAAATTTATTAGGAGAAGAAGCAGGGGTAGTAATCATCATCTTAGACAAAGTCAGAGCTAAAATAGATTTAATCAAAAGAGAAAAATAAGAAAACTACACTATATGTCAGCCATATTAATCAATACTGTTTTAGACTATTTAAAATAACTAGACAGTATAAGGTTGGAATATTGCTGTGGTACAGGATATGATGAATTGGTGGACTTAGAAAAATATGGATAGAGGTTATTCACCCTCAGAAAAAGAGAGGACAAATAAGTAAAATATGGTCTTAAAGAGACGCATATGAATGTATTTGTCTATATATGAGTATGATTATAGATACCTAAGCATATGTATATGTATGTGTATATATATATATTTGTGTGTATGTGTATATATGTATGTGTATGTATGTATATGTATGTGTGTGTATTCATGCTTAATCTTCTTGGAGGAAGGAGGGAAGGAAAGGGGAAAAAGAACAAAATAAAAAGAACACAGCAGAGAACAAAAGAAAACATAAGGAAGAAAAGAAAAGATGGGCATCTCTGAACATATATAGTGTTTATTACATAGGTTTTTTTGTTTGTGTTTTTTTTTTTGCTTTTTGGTGAGGCAATCTGGGTTAAGTGACTTGCCCAAGGTCACACAGCCAGTGAGTGTAAAGTGTCTGAGGCCAGATTTGAACTCAGGTCCTCCTGACTCCAAGGCTGGTGCTCCATCCACTGCGCCACCTAGCTGTCGGCTATATAGGCTTTCTTGAAATGAACATTTAGTGCTGTATATTTTGAATCTTTTTTTTATGTTCTGCTGTGCACATGACAATGCTTCTTTTTTCTTTTCTTATTTTGTGTTTGTTTTAATATTTAAGTTTATAATATTTTTCTTTCCTTTCTTATTGTGTATTTAAGTTTTAGTAGTTAAGTTCAAAATAAATTAATAAAAAAGAGTACAATTGAACAAATGGAAAAGAAAGTACAAAATGTAATTGAGGAAAACAACATCAACACTGGAAAAGTTAGAATTGGGCAAATGGAAGCTAATGACTATGAAACATCAAGAATCAATCAAAATAAAAAAGAATGAAAAAAATGGAAGAAAATGTAAAATACTTCATGGGAAAAACAACTGACCTTGAAAATAGATCCAGGAGAGACAATAACAATATCATTGGACTACCTGAAAGCCATAATCAAAAGAAGGACCTGGACAGCATCTTGTAAGAAATTATCAAGGAAAAATGCCCTGATGTCCTGGAACCAGAGGGCAAAATAAGCATTGAAAGAATCCACCTACCACCTCAGGAAAGAGATCCCAAAATGAAAATTCCAAGGAATGTTATAGCCAAATTTCAGAACTACCAGATCAAGGAAAAAGTACTAAAAGTGGCCAGAAAGAAACAATTCAAATAGCAGGGAGTCACAATTAGGATCATGTAGGACTTGGCAGTTGCAATATTAAATGATCAGAGGTCATGGAATGCTGATATTCTGGAAGGCAGAGGAGATAGGACTACAATGAAGATTCACTTACCCTGCAAAATTAAGAATATTACTTCAAAGGGGAAAGTGGTCATTCAATGAAATAGAAGAATTTCAAGCTTTCAAAGAAGACCAGAACTAAATCAAAATTTTTATATCCAATATCAAGACCCAAGAGAAACATGAGGTAAAAAGGGAAAATAAAACAAGGGATTCAATAGAGCTAAACTATTTACATCCCTACATGGAAAGATGAGACTTGTTGTTCTTAGAAATTGTATCATTAATAGGACAACAGACAAAGGATATGAGTGTAAGTTGAATTTGAGGGAATGACAAAAAATATTAAGGGATGAGAAAGAAGAGTACACTGGGGTGCAGAAGGAAGGGAGAGGTATAATGGGGTAAATTATTTCACAGGAAGAGGCACAAAAGGCCTATTACAGTGGAGTGGAATATAAGAGTGTGGGCAATGAGCATCACTTAACCTTATTTTCATCAGTATTGCTTCAAAAAGGGAATAATATGTGCTACAGTTTAATATAGAAACTATCTTACCCAACAGGAAAGTAGGGGAGGAGATCAAGTAAGATGGATGGGGATGGGGACAGACAGAAGGGAGGGCAGATCAAGGTGGTCAATAAAAGCAAACCCTGGTGAGAAGGGAAAGGGTGAAAGGAGAGAGAGGACAAACAGGAGGAAGAATAGGGTGGATGGAAATACACAGTTAGTAATCATAACTGTGAATGTGAATGGGATGAACTCTCCCATAAAATGGAAGCAGATAGCAGAGTGGATCAAAAACTAGAATCCTACAATATGTTGTTTATGGGAAACACATTTGAAGCAGGGAGACACACACAAAATAAAAGTAAGGGACAATTATGCTTCAGTAAAGTAAAAAATAGCAGGGGTAGCAGTACTGACCCTAGGCAAAATGAAAGCAAAAAATAGACCTAATTAAAATAGATAAGGAAGGAATCAACATCTTGCTGAAAGGTACCATTAATTACCAGACAATTAAGCAATATCAATACTAAATGTATATGCACCAAGTGGTATAGTAACCAAATTCTTAAAAGGAGAAGTTAAGTGAGTTATAGGAAGAAATAGAGATCAAAACAATACTGGTGGTGGACCTTAGCTGTCCCCTCTTAGAACTTGATAAATCCAACCAAAAAATAAATAGGAAAGAAACTAAGGAGGTAAATAGAATATTAGAAAAGTTAGAGATGACATACCTTTGGAGAAAATTGAATGGGAATAGAAAGGAATATACCTTTTTCTTAGCAGCACATAGCACCTAGACAAAAAGTGACTATGTAATAGCTCATAAAAATCTCAAAATCAAATGTAAAAACACAGAAATATTAGATGTATTCTTTTCAGATCATAATGCAATAAAAGTTACATTCAACAAAGGGAAATAAAAAGAAATTAAAAATTAATTGGAAACTAATCTAATCCTAAAGAATGAGTCAATCAAATAACAAGTCATAGAGACAATCAATAATTTCATTAAAAAGAATGACAACAATGACACAATGTATTCAAATTTGTGGGGTGCAGCCAAAGCAGTACTTGGGAAAAATTTTGTTTCTCTAAATTCTTACATCAATAAAATGGAAAAAGAACAGATCACTGAATTGGGGCAACTAAAAAAATAGAAAAACAATAAATTAAAAATCCCAAATTGTCCACTAAATTGGAAATCCTGAAAATCAAAGATGAGATTAATAAAATTGAAAGTTTAAAAAAACCATTGAGTCCATAAATAAAATTTAGGAGCTGGTTTTATGGAAAAAACCAGTAAGACAGATGAGCTATTGGTTAATTTAACTTTAAAAAAGAAGAAAACCAAATATCCAATATCAAAAATGAAAAGGGTGAAATTACCAAAAATGAAGAAGAAATTAAAACAATCATTAGAAAATGTTTTGTCTAATTATATGCCAATAAATCTGACAATCTGAGTGAAATCGCGAAATACTTATGAAAATCCAAATTACCTAGATTAACAGATCAGGAAACAGAATACTTAAATAACCCCATCTTAGAAAAAGAAATTGAACGAAACATTAATGAATTCCCTTAGAAAAAAGTCCTGGGGAGTTGTGAGTATCTCTCCTGTGGTGCGACCTCTCCGGCCATGTGCTGCCCCTCGTCCCGCCGCCATCATGCTCCAAAAAATTAAGGAAATAAAAGACTGCCTGCTGACAGCCAGGTGAAAAAATGCCAAATCTGTCAAGATCAAGAAAAACAAGGACAATGTGAAATTTAAGGTTCGCTGCAGCAGATACCTGTACACACTAGTCATCACAGACAAAGAGAAGGCAGAGAAACTTAAACAGTCTGGCCTCCTGGTTTGGCTGTGAAGGAGCTGAAGTGAAGGAATCATTCAGTGTTCTACCTGTATTAAAATGTAGGGAAAAAAAGAAAAAAAAGTCCCAGGGCCTGATGGGTTCATGAGTGAATTCTGCCAAACATTTAAAGAAAAATTAATTCCAATATTATATAAACTATTTGAAAAAAAAATAGGCAACAGAGTCTTACCAAACTCCTTTTGTGACACAAATATGGTACTGATACCTAAACCAAGAAGAGCTAAAACAGAGAAATAAAATTATATACTAATTTCCCTAATAAATATTGATGCAAAATTTTTGAACAAAATACTAGCAAAGTGACTACAGCAATATATTACAAGGATTATAAACTATGACCAGGTGGGATTTATGCCAAGAATTCAGGTTTGGTTCAATATTAGGAACACTATCAGTATAATTGGCCATATAATAACAAAACCAACATAAATCATATGATTATCATGTGATTATGATTGTGTGAGTCTAATTGTGGCTTCACCATATTTCATTATCTCAATAAATGCTGAAAAAGCTTTTGACAAATTGCAGCACCCATTCCTATTAAGAACACTAGAGAGCATAGGAATAAGAGTAGCATTCCTTAAAATGATAAGCAGTATCTATCTAAAACCAAAAACAAGCATTATCTGTAATCAGGATAAGCTAGAAGCTTTTTGAATAAGATCAGGAGTGAAGCAAGGATGCCCATTATCACCACTATTATTCAATATAGTACTAGAAATGTTAGCTATAGCAATAAGAGAAAAAAAAGAAACTGAAGGAATTAGAGTAGGCAATGAGGAAACAAAACTATCACTCTTTTCAGATAATATGATGATATACATAGAGAACCCTAGAGAATCAACTAAAAATTATTTAAAATAAATAACAACTTTAGTAAAGTTGCAGGACATATGATAAACCCACATAAATCATCAGCATTTCTTTATATGACTTAATAAAGCCCAGAAGCAAGAGATAGAAAGATTTAAAATAACTGCAAACAATATAAAATACTTAGGAGTCTACCTGCTAAGACCAACCCAGGAACTATATGAACACAATTATGAAACACTTTTCACATAAATAAAGTCAGATCTAAGCACCTGAAAACATATCAATTGCTAATAGGTAGGCCAAACAAAAATAATAAAAATAACAATTCTGCCTAAACTAATTTACTTATTCAGTGCCATACCAATCAAACTACCAAAAAAATTATAGCAATAGAAAAAATAACAACAAAATTCATCTGGAAGAACCAAAGTTCAAGAATATTAAGGGAATTAATGAAAAAAGGAAGATGGCATAGCAATACAAGATCTCAAAGACATTATAAAGCAGTAATCATCAAAACTATCTGGTGTTGACTAAGAAATAGTGGTAGATCAGGTATAAATTATATAGAATAGGTATAGATTAGGTATAGGAGACACAGTAGCCAATGACTATAGTAACCTAGTGTTTGATAAACCCAAAGACCCCAGCCTTTAGGATAAAACTCTCTGTTTGACAAAAACTGCTTGGAAAACTGGAAAACAATAGGACATAAACTAGCTATAGATCAACATCTCACACAGTATACCAAGATAAGGTCAAAATGGGTGCGTTATTTAGACATAAAAGGTGACACCATAAGCAGATTAGCAAGGAATAGTCTACCTGTCAGATCTATGGAGAGGGGAAGAATTCTTGACCAAAGAAGAGATAGAGAGCAATTACAAAATGTAAAATAGATAATTTTGATTATGTTAAATTAAACAACTTTTGTACAAACAAAACCAATGCAATGAAGAGTAGAAGGAAAGCAGAAAGCTGGGAAACAATCTTTACAGCAAGTGTCTCTGATTAAGCCTTCATTTTTCAAATATATAGAGAACCAAGTCTAATTTACAAGAATACAAGCCATTTCCCAATTGATAAATGATCAAAGGATACGAACAGGCAGTTTTCAGATGAAGAAATCAGAGCTTTCTATAGGCACATGAAGAAGTGCTCTAAACACTTTTGATTAAAGAAAAACAAATTAAAACAACTCTGAGATACCACCTCACTCCTATCAGATTGGCTAATATTACAAGAAAGTAAAATGATAAATGTTGGAGATGTGGAAAAATTAGGACACTGATGTACTGTTGGTGGAGTTGTGCACTGATCCAACCATTCTGGAGAGCAATTTGGAACTATGCCCAAAGAGGTATAAAACTGTGCATACCTTTTGATCCAGCCACACCACTTCTAGGTCTATATCTCAAAGAGATCATTAAAAAGGGGAAAGGACCTCTATGTGCAAAAAATATTTATAGTAGCATTTTTCATGGTGGCAAAATATTGTAAATTGAAGGAATGCTCATCAATTGGGAAATAGCTGAACAGGCTATGGTATATGAATGTCATGGAATATTATTGTGCAATAAGAAATGATGTACAGATAGATTTAAGAAAAACCTGGAAAGACTTATACAAACTGATGCAAAGTGAAATGAGCATAACCAGGAATACATTGTACACAGTATCAGCCACAGTAATGATTGAGCTCTTCTCAGCAACACAATGATCCCAGACAAGCACAAAGGACTCACAAAAGAAAATGCTATTCATATCTAGATAATGAACTGATGGATTTTATTCTTTCTCATGTTTTTTTTTTCTTTTAATCTGTTTCTTCTTTCACAGCTGTGACTAATATGGAAATATTTTTACATAATAGCATATGTATAAACTACATCAAATTGCCTACTATTTTAAGAAGAATGTAGGATAGGGAAGGGAGGGAGAAAAAATTGGATCTCAAAGCCTTGTAAAAATGAATGCTAAAAATTGTTCTTCACATGTAACTGGGGAAAAAATAAAATACTATTAAACTCAAAGTTGTTTTGATTTGGTTTTCTCTAATGAATAATAATTGAGAGCATTTTTCATATGACTATAGATAGCTTTGGTTTCTTCAACTGAAAATTGTTCATAACTTCTGATCATTTCTCAATTAGAGATTAACTAGTATCCTTCTGAATTTGACTCAATTGTCTATATATTTGAGAAATGAAGTCTTTATCAGAGAAATTTGCTGCAATTTTTTCAGTTATGATTTCTAGCTGTGTATTTCCCTCCATCCTATGTTCCCCTATTTATCTTTTTCACCTTTTTGGGGGTTTTTTTTTTGTGCTATCATCCCATTATATCAACATTTAGTCATGTTTTCTGTCTATGTGTATTCCTTCTAACTGTCTTAATAATGATAAAGTGCTTAGAAGTCATAAGTATCATTTTCCCATATAGGAATGTAAATAGTTTTATTTTATTGGATTTCTTATGATTTCTCTTTCCTATTTACCTTTTTATGATTCTCTTAAATCTTAGGTTTGAAAGTCAACTTTGCTCAGGTCTGGTCTTTACACCAGGAATGCTTAGAACTCCTATATTTCATGAAATGTCCATTTTTCTCTAGAAGGATTACACTCAGTTTTACTGAGTAAGTGATTCTTGGTTGTAATCCTAGTTCCTTTGCCCTCCAGAATATCACATTCCAAGACTTTTGTTCCTTTAATGTAGATGCTGCTAAATTTTGTATTATCCTCACTATGACTCCATATTTGAATTATTTCTTTTTAGCTCCTTGCAGTATTTTTTCCTTGACCTGAAAGCTCTGGAATTTGGCTATAATATTCCTGGGAGTTTTCATTTTGGGATCTCTTTTGGGATGTGATCAATAGATTCTTTCATTTCTATTTTCCTTGATAATTTTTTGAAATATGATGGCTAGGTTTTTTTGATCCTGGCTTTCAGGTAGTTCAATGATTCTTAAATTTTCTCTCCTGGTTCTCTTTTCTAGGTTAGTTCTTTTTCAATGAGATATTTCATATTTTCTTCTATTTTTTCATTCTTTTGATTTTTGTTTTATTGTTTCTTGTTGTCTCATGACATCATTAGCTTCCACTTGCCCAATTCTAGTTTTTTAAAGAATTAATTTCTTCAATGAGCATTTGTACCTTCTATTCCATTTAGCCAATTCTGCTTTTTAAGGAGTTATTTTTCTTCAATGTATTTTTGTACCTCTTTTTCAATTTGACCAATTCTGCTTTTCAAGGAGTTTTCTTTGGTAGATTTCTGTGCCTCTTTTACCAATTAACCAATTCTGTTTTTAATATGTTATTTTCTTCAGTACTTTTGTACCCCCCTTAACAAAGCTGTTGACTACTTTTTCATGATTTTCTTGCGTCAATACCACTTCTTTTTCCAATTTTTCCTCAGTCTCTCTTGATTTTTAAAATCCTTCTTGACTTGTTATAAGAATTCTTTTTGGGGGCAGCTAGGTGGTGCAGTGGATAGAACACTGGCTTTGGATTCAGGAGGACCTGAGTTCAAATTCAGCCTCAGACACATAACACTTACTAGCTGTATGACCCTGGGTAAGTCACTTAACCCCATTGCCTAGCCAAAAACAAAAGAAAAAAAAAAGAATTCTTTTTGGGCCAGAGACTAATTCACATTTTTTCTTTGAGGCTTGGATATAGCTATTTTGACTTCATGGTCTTCTTCTGAGTTTATATTTTGCTCTTCTCTGTCACCATAGTAACTTTCTATGATCAACTTCTTTTCTTATTTGCTCATTTTTCCAGCTTATGTCTTGATTTTTAACTTTATGTTAAAGTTAAGCTCTGCTCCTACAGTGGAGGAGACACTGTCCCAAGCTTCAGGTTTTTTTTTTTTTTTTTGTGCTACTGTTTTTCAGAGCTAGTTCTGGTGGCCTACAAATTTTCACTTCTTCCAAAGTGGTATGATCTAAGGAGAGGTATGGTCACTGCTCTCCTGACCTGTGCTCTGGTCTGTGAGCAATCATAAATGTTTTTTTTCTGCCCTGGAACTCTGATCAGGGTCCCCATTCCTGCTGGTCCTTCTTTTTACCCTGGGACAGTGACCCAGAATTGGGAATGGACAATGTAATGGAGTACTACACTCAGTGCCAACAAATGGTCCACAACATTCTTCTTCTTACCAGCTGTCCAATCCCCTTATCATCTGTGGGCTGAGAGCTTGAGAAGCCACAGCGACCGATTCATAACCCTCACGACTTGCTGCTGACTTAATCAGGTACAGCCTGTGCTGGAATGTGTTCTACTTTCACCCCAGAGAAAAGCCTTTCCTGCCAACCTTCTAAGTTGTCTTCAGCTGGAAAATTGTTTCACACTGTCCTTTTATTGGTTCTGGTGTGTTGTGTTTGTTGGTTACCCTTACTAGGTAAAGACCAGGGCACAGACCAGTGCACAGAGACATAGAGCACTGACCATACCTCTATCTGGATCACAGTACTTTAGAAAAATCTTTTCTTGAACAACAACAACAACAACAACTTACAGACATTCCTCCATACTGAACCAATTGGGAAAACAGCAATATAAAAAAGGCCTAAAGGGGCAGCTAGGTAGCATAGTGGAGGGGCAACTAGGTGGTGCAGTGGATAGAGCACTAGCCCTGGCTCTGGAGTCAGGAAGACCTGAGTTCAAATCTGGCCTCAGACACATAACACTCACTAGCTGTGTGACCCTAGGCAAGTCACTTGACCCCAATTGCTGCACACACACACAAAAAAGGCCTAAAGCTTGGGATAGTGCATCTCCACTCCCAGGTAAGTGGAAAGCAATTTTAACAAAAAATTCAAAGTGAAAGAAATAGTCTGAGAAAATGAGAAAACAACAATAAACAAATAAAAGAACCACATAAGACAACAACATGAAAACACCCACAAGCAGAGCATCAAAAAAATGCACATTGGACACAAGCACAATGAGAAATCCTGGAACAGTTAATGAAAGAGATAAAAGAAAAGAGATAGCGAAAAATTAGGAATCTAAATGAGAGTGATTTGAGAAAATTTTAGAAAGAGAACAGCTTGGTAAAAGAAGCAGAAACAAATTATACTGAAGAAAATAACACCTCAAAGAACAGAATTGTCCAAATTGAAACAGAATTACAAAAGCTTGCTGAAGAAAATAATTCCTTCAAAATTAAAATTGGGGAAGTGGAAACTAATGACTCTATGAGAAGAAAAGGAACAATAGAACAGTCAAAAGAATGAAAAAAAATAGAAGAAAATGTGAAACATCTCATCAGAAAACAACTTACCTGGATGATAGATTAAGGAAAGATGATTTAAGAAATATTGAAACACCTGAAAACCATCATCAAAAAAAAAAGCCTAGACATTGTATTTCAAGAAATTATAAAGTAAAACTCCTTGACATCTTAGAACTAGACAGTAAAATGGAAATTGAATGAATTCACCTATCTCCTCCTGAAAGAAATCCCAAAATGAAAACTCTGAGAAATGTTATAGCCAAATTCCAGAGCTCCCAGGTTAAAGAGAAAATAATTCAAGCATTCAGAAAGAAACTGTGGCTCTATAGTCAGGATTATGCAAAATTTAGCAGCTTCCATGTTAAAGGATTGGGAGTCTTAGAATATGATATTCCAGAAGGCAAAGGGGCTCAGATTGTAATAAAAAAAACAACCAATCGAGCAAAACTGAATATAATACTTAAGAGGGAAGGATGAATATTTAATGAAATAGAGAACTTTTAAACATTCCTGATGAAAAGATCAGAGCTGAATAGAAAAATTTGCTTTAAAATACAAGGCTCAAGAGAAGCATAAAAAGGTAAACAGGAAAAAAAAAGCATAAGAGATTCAATAAGGTTAAACTGTTTAAATTTGTACATAGGGAATATGATACTCGTAGACAGACAGTATGACCTAATAATGATAAATTTCTTATGCTTGTAGACAGACAGCATAGATGTGAGTTGATTATGTTGGAATGTTCTAAAAAAAAGTGAAGAGGTGGAAAGAGGAATGCACTGAGAGAAGGGCATTGGGAGAGGAAGAATGGGAGAAATTATCTCACCTAGAATAGGTACCCAAGGAATAACTGTTACAGGGGAGGGGGAAATGGAGGAGGGTGGTGGGCAATGCTTGAACCTCATTCTCATCAGAATTGGTTCAAACAAGAGAATACACACACACACACACACACACACACATACACACACACATACTAACACACACTCAGGTATAGAAATCTATCTTATCCAACAAGGAAGTTTAATGGGAAAGAGATAAGTAAAAGAAGAGGGTAGGTGATAAGAGGAAGGGTGGATTAAAGGAGGCAATGGTCAGAAGCAAAACAGACTTTTAAGGAGGAACAGAGTAAAAAGAAAGATAAAAAAAACAGAAGAAAATGGGAATGGAGGAAAAACAGAGTTACTAATCATAACTGTGAGTGTGAGTTAGATGAAGTCATACACTAAATGGAAGCATATAGCAGAATGGATTAGAAATCAGAATCTAACAATATAGTTTAGAAACACACTTGAAACAGAAAGACACACACAGAGTTAAAATAAGGGGGTCGAGCAGAATCTATTATGCTTCAGCTGAGACAAAAAAGGAAGGTTCTGATCTCAGATAAAGCAAAACACAGCCAGAAGAGAAATTCCATTGACAATAACTGCAGACAGTATAAAATACTTGAGGGCCTACCTTGAGAGTCAAGACAAACCCAGGAACTAATATGAACACAATTACAAAACACAATTAATTGCTCATGGTTAGGCATACTCAATATAATAAAAATGACAATACTACCTAAATTAATTTACCTACTCAATACCATTCTAACCAGACTAACAAAGAATTATTTTATAGATCTAGAAAATAAAATAAAATGCATCTGGAAGAACAAAAAGTCAAGCTATCAATAAATAAAAAATGTGAAGGAGTCCCAGTAGGAGCAGATTTTAAAATGTCTTACAAAGTGGTAATCAGCAAAAAAAAAAAATCTGATACTGGCTAAAAAATAGAGTGGTGAATCAGTGGAATATAGTAGGTACACAAGATATGGTAGTAAATGACTATAATAACCTCATTTTTGATAAGCCCAAGGATCTAAGCTTTTGGGGCAAAAACTCAATATTGGAGAAAAATTGCTGGGAAAACTAGAAAGCAGTCTGGCAGAAAACAGGCATATACCACTATCTCATACCATACACCAAGATAAAGTCAAAGTGGATAAATGATTTAGACATAAAGGGTGATATCACAAGGAAAAAAGAGTTAGCAAGGATCATGAGAAGTATAATGGATAAATCTGAATATATTAAATTTAAAAGTTAAAAAAACAAAACTAATGCATCTAAATTAGAGGGAAAGCAGGAAACTCAGAAAAAAATTCACAGCAAGTTTCTCTGATAAGGATTTCATTTCTTAAATACATAGAGAACTAAGTCTACTTGATAAGAATACAAGACAGTACCCAATTGATAGATGGTCAAAAGCTGTGAACAAGCAGTTTTCAGAAGAAGAAATCAAAGTTATCTATAATTATATGAAAAATGCTCTAAATCATGATTAGAGAAATACAAATTAAAACAACTCTGAGGTACTACTTCACATCTATAAGAAGAGACAAATGCTGTTGGGAATGAGAGAAAATAGGTACATTAATGAATGGCTGGTAGAATGGATAATTGGCCCAATCGTTCGAGAGAACAATCTGGAACTTTGCCCAAAGGGCTATAAAACTGTGCATACCATTTAATCCCGCAATACTGTTACTAGGTCTGTACCTCAAAGAGATCAAAGGGGAAAAAAAGGATTCACATGTACAAAAATATTTATAGCACCTCTTTTTGTGGTGGCAAAGAATTGGAAATTGAGGGGATGCCAATCAATTAGGAATGACTAAACAAGTTCTGGTATATGATTCTGAGGGAATATTATTGTTCTATAAGAAATGATGAAGGTGATAATGTCAGACAAATTGGGAGCTCAGCCAAGATGATAGAGTAAAGGTAGGGGCTTGCCTGAGCTCTTCCCCAAACCCCTCCAAATATCTTTTAAAAATGACTCTAAACAAATTCTAAAGCAGCAGAACCCAAAAAAGATGGAGTGAAACAAATTTCCAGCCCAAGACAACTTGGAAGGTTGGCTTGAAAGGTCTGTTGCACCAGAGTGAGAGAAGAGTGCAGTGCTAACCAGGCCCAAGCAAAGCTGGAGCGGGCCCTGGGCTTTGAATCACTCACAGCAGGGGCAATTTCCTTACCTCTCAGCCCACAGACACCAAAGACAACTTAGAAGGTCAGTAGGAAAAGTCTGTTGCACCACAGTGGGAGTGGAGCACAATCCAGCACAAGCTGTGCCAGCACAGACAGGGCCCAGTAAACCAGGAGCAGGCCTTGGGAGTGACTGAATCAGCAGTGGCAGTGACAGTGGCTGCTTCTTGAGCTCTCAGTCCACAGAGAGTAAGGGGGTCAAACAATTGGTGAGAAGGAGTTTACAGGGGCCTCTTTGCTAGCACTGAGGCAGGACTTTGTTGCTTTTTCCATACTCAGATGTGTATCCTGGGTGACAGCCCAAGGGTGAAGAGGAGCACTAGCATAGTAGAACTTGCAGCCACAGCAGAGGGTGGACCCTACTCAAAGTTCCAGGGCAGAAAAAGAGTGCTTGTTGTCTCTCAGAGACAAAAACACAGGCCAGGAGAGTAGTAAACACCACTACTTAGATCATACCACCTTGGAAAAACTGAAAACTTACAGCTTCCTACAAATATTTCTGAAAAGAGCTGCACAACACGACCCCCCCCCCCCTTTGGTTAGTGTGTTCTCCACCCTGGAAATAGAGCCTTACATTAACAAAGACTTAAAAGTCAATTAATAACCTGGATAAATGAGCAAACAATGGAAAAAAAACTCTGACTATGGAAAGTTATTATGGTGACAAAGAAGATCAAAACACACACTCAGAATAAGACAACAAAGTCAAAGCTCCTATATCCAAAGCTCCAAGACAAATACGAACTGATATCAGGCCATGGAAGACCCCAAAAAGGATTTTGAAAATCAAGTAAGAGAGGTAGAGATAAAAATTGGGAAAAGAAATGAGAATGATGCAAGAAAATCATGAACAATGAGTCAACAGCTTGGTAAAGGTGACACAAAAATACTGAAGAAATAATACCTTAAGAAATAGATTAGGTCAAATGGTAAAAGAGGTTCAAAAAGCCAATAAGGAGAAGAATGCTTTTAAAAAACAAAACTAGCCAAAGGAAGAGGAGGTCCAAATGCTCAATAAAGAAAATAATTCCTTGAAAATTAAAATGGAGCAAATGGAGGCTAATGACTGCATAAGAAATCAAGAAACAATAAAACAAAACCAAAAGAATGGAAAAATAGAAGACAACATGAAATATCTCATTGAAAAAATAACTGACCTGGAAAATAGATATAGGAGTGATAATTTAAAAATTACTAGACTACCTGAAAGCCATGATCATAAAAAGAGACTAGACATCATCTTCCAAGAAATTATCAAGGAAAACTGCCCAGATATTCTAGAACCAGAAGATAAACTAGAATTTGAAAGAATAAACCAATCAACTCCTGAAAGAGATCCCAAAATGAAAAATGCCAGGAATATTATAGCCAAATTCCAGAATTCCCAGGTCAAGGAGAAACTATTGCAAATAGCCAGAAAGAAACACTTCAAGTATAGTGGAGCCAGAGTCAGGATAACACAAGATCTAGCAACTTCTCCACTAAAGGATCAAAAGGTTTAGAATATATTCTGGATGGCAAAGGAGCTAGGATTACAATCAAGAATCACCAACCCAGTAAAACTGAATATAATCCTTCAGGGAGAAAAATGGATATTCATTGAGATAGAGGGATAGAGGACTTTCAAGCATCCTTGATGAAAAGATCAGAGCTGAATAGAAAATTTGACTTTCAAATACAAGACTCAAAGGAAGCATAAAAAGGTAAACAGGAAAGGGAAATCATAAGGGACTTAATAAATTTAAACTGTTTACATTCCTACATGGGATGATGATATTTGTAACTCATAAGACCTTTCTCATTATTTAGGCTAGTTAGAAGGAGCATATATAGACAGAGGGCACAGATGTGAGTTGAATATGAAGTGATGATATCTAAAAAATAAAATTAAAGGATGAGAGAGAAATGTACTGGGAAAAAGAGAATGGAAGAGGTAGAATTGGGTAAATTATCTCACATAAAAGAGTCAAGAAAAAGCTTTTGTAGTGGAGGGGAAGAGAGGGGATGTGACAGTGAATGAGTGAACCTTACTCTCATCAGAATTGGCTCAAAGAGGGAAGAACATACACACTCAATTGGGCATAAAAATCTATCTTATTTACCATACAGTAAAGTAGGAGGGGAAGGGGATAAGAGATGGGTGGGGGGTGATAGAAGGGAGGGCATATTGGGGGAGGGTTTAGTTAGAAGCAAAACACGTTTGAGAAGGGACAAGGTGAAAGGAGAGAGAGAATAGAATAAATGAGAAGGGGAATAGGATGGAGGGAAATATAGTTAGCAATAATAACTGTGAAAAAAAAGTTTTGAAATAAGTTTCTCTGATAAAGGCCTCATTTCTCAAACATATAGAGAACTGAGTCAAATTTTTAAAAATAACAGCAATTCCCCAGCTGATAAATGATCAAAAGATATAATCAGTTTTCAGATGAAGTAATCAAAGCTATCTATAGCCATATGAAAAAATACTCTATCTCACTATTGATTGGAGAAATGCAAATTAAAACAATTCTGAGTAACTACTCATACCTATTAGATTGACTAATAGGACAGAAAAGGTAAATGACATATGTTGGAGGGTACATGGGAAAAATGAGACTTTAATGCATTGTTGGTGGAGTTGTGAATTGACTCACACATTCAGGAGAGCAATTTGGAACTATGCCCAAAGGGCTATAAAACCATGCATACCTTTTGACCTAGCAATACCACTACTAGGTCTGTATCCCAAAAGAAATTTAAAAAAACAAATAAACAAAAAGGAAAAGAATCTATATGTACAAAAATATTTATAGCAGCTCTTTTCTAGGGGTGACTAATTAGAAGTTGAGGGGATACCCATCAATTGAGGAATGACTGAACAAATTGTGCTTTGTGATTATGATGGAATACTATTGTACTATAAGAAAAGATGAGCAGGATGCTTTCAGAAAAACCTGGAAAGACTTGCATGAGCTGATGCAAAATGAAATGTACTGTGTACAAAGCAACAGCAATATTGTTAGATGATTAGCCATGAATGACTTAGCCATTCTCAGTACAATGATTCAAGACAACTCTGAAAGACTTATGATGA
The DNA here is from genome assembly GCF_900497805.2 of Vombatus ursinus. Lineage (NCBI taxonomy): Eukaryota > Metazoa > Chordata > Mammalia > Diprotodontia > Vombatidae > Vombatus > Vombatus ursinus. The sequence continues at coordinate 34,297,835 of NW_020954610.1, forward strand.
AAAAAGCTATCTATCCCCAGACAAAGAACTGTTGGTATCTGAATACAGATTGAAGCATACTTTTTTTTAAACCTTCTTTATTTGTCTTGAGTTTTTTTCCTTGTCTGTTTTTTTTCACAACATTTTTTCACATCATGAATACATTTTGCATGACTCCATATGTATAACCTATATGAAATTGCTTACTTTCTCAATGTGGTAGGGTGGGGAGGGAAGAAGGGAGAAAATTTGGAAATCCAAGTTTATAAATGAATGTTAAAAATTGTTTTTACATGTAACTGGGGGAAGATAATTTCAGAAAAATCTGGGAAGATTTATATGATTTGATGCAGAGTGAAGTGAGCAGAACCAGGAGATCATTGTATACAGTAACAACAATATTGTAAATATAATTAATTCTGAAAGACTTAGCTACTCTGATTTATACATTTATATATGACAATTCCAAAGGACTCATGATGAAAAATTCTATCCACCTCCAAAGGAAGAACTCATGCATTCTGAGTGTAAATTGAAGGATAATTTTTAAAATTTCTTTATTTTTCTTGCTTTTGTTGCAACATGTTTTATATGGAAATATGTTTTGTATGACTTATTATGTATACTAGGTATCATATTGCTTGCCTTCTCAATGGATGTTGGAGGATCTGTAAGGAGGGTAAGAATTTGGAATCCAAAAATTTTTTTTAAAAAAAGCACTAAAATAAATAGGTAATAATTTTTTTAAAGTGCTGAAAATTTTTTTGAAATAAAAAGGAAGTAATGATTATAAGAACTAATGTGACTTCCTTAAGAACAAATTGTACAAGATTAACTACATTTCCTTTTTAAGAAAAATTACTAAACTTGTTGAGCAGAAGCCTGCAGATACAGTTCACTTAGATGTTTGCAAAGCCAATAATAAAGTTATCTCATATTCTTGTAGAGCAGAAGCTCCACAATATGGATTCCTAAAATCATATGGACTCAGAATGACCTGAATAGTGGGACACAAGAAGCAATCATTAGTGGTTCAATATCAATGTGACATGAAATGTCTAGTGATGTGCTCTAAGAATTGATACTTGACCTTGTGCTATTGGATATTAGCAATGATTTGGATAAAAGCATAGATAAAGATTCATCATATTTGCATATGACATGAAACTGGGTAGGATGGATAACAAACTAAATGACAGAGTCTAGATCCAAAGGGATTTAGCACTGGGCTAAATGAAATATAGTAGAGATAAATGTAGGATCTTTCACTTTGGCATGAAAAATCAATTTCACCAATAAAATGGGTGGAAGCATGGATAGATAGCAATTCTTCAAAAAAAAGAAAAGAAAAGAAAAGAAAAAAAGTTATGAAAGCCTTAGTGGCCTACAAGTACAATATGCTTCAGCATGGTGAGAAAACAGTCAAAAAAGATGCATTATGTTGCATCAGGAGGGATGTAGCTTCTCACTGTGTTCTGCTTTTGTTGGATCTCATCTGAATCATTCAGTTCTGGACACCACGGCTTAAGAAGGATAATGACCATCTGGAGAGTTCCCAGAGTATTATAACTTGGACCTTGAGTTTATGCCATATGAGCATTGGTTGAAGGAACTGGGCGTGAAGGCATGAAGGAACTGGGAGGGGGGAGACTCAGAAGAGAGATGCTGGATTCAATTGTTTAAAGGTCTGTCATGTGAAGGAGGGATTAGACTTGTTATTTCTGGTCCCACTACGAGGAGTGGATGGAAGTTGCATATAAGCCAATTTATACTTGCTGTCAGGGAAACAAAATTAAACTTTCTAACATTAGAACTTCCCCAAAGTGGAATAGATGGCCTCAAGAGGCAGTGAATTCCTCTTCCATGGAGGTCTTCAAATAGAGATCAATTAATCATATCTTGAATATTATTGAAAATTTCTTCAAGTATGGGTTGAACAGGATTGCAACTGCCTGAATGACATCATCAAACTCCCTGTGATTCTGGGAAGCAGTTTGCAGGATCTCTAATTAGATATTTTACATTTCACTTTGTCTCTGCATGGACTCCCTCCAAGTCCATATCTTCTAGCAAGCAAAATGAGAAATGGGGTTCATCTTCTTGTTAAGAGTAACCTTCTCCAAGTACCAGTGGAATACTTATGAACTTCTCTCCTTGCAACTAGTCAGCTCTGACCAAAAGATCCAGAATCTGGATCCTAGCAGGATTTGTCTTTTAGATGCCATGTATTATTAGCCAGATGGCAACTGAGGGAGGACATAGAGGGAGATATCCTTCTATCTATTCCTCACTGGATATGGCTCAAAATAGTCTGTAGCTAGAAAGAAAAGAAGGAATAGAATATATGAGGAATAGTCCTTTGTATTGGTTGTTCCTGTTTAATTGCTTCATTATCTTGAAGCAGTGAACTCTCTTAGCTCTGAGTTACGTATATGATCAGACATAAGTTATTCTATAGTCCTATTGATGTTATTACTGCTTTAATTTTGTTTGCTATTATGCATATTTACTTGTATTAAATAGATATAAAAATGGTATTAGTATACTATTTACTGATATGTGTATGTAATATATCTTGTATGTACTTTAAACTTGTGGTCATAGAAGCATCCTGTCAAGTTGTCATTTTGTATTGTGCTTTTTCTATTGCAATTATTATTGAGATATATGTTTGGTGATTACTTGTAATTCTGGGTTAATTATCCTTTTTATATTTATATATATAATGTTATATATTTTGATGTTATGATGCATATTTTCAGAAGTCAAGCATACTGCAGCTGGCTTTTCCAGGGAGTATAAAAGTACAAATCCAAGGAAGGAATGTAAACTAAGTGCCTTCAAGGATATAAGGAAATGAATAAAGGAAGTTGAAGTTCCATTGGTCAAATCAGAACCTCTTGTAGTTCAATTCCAAAAATGAGGATGTGCACTCCAGAATGGGGGCACTCAGGCTAAGACAGCTGGACATGAGATTTGGTTTCATTTTGGAGACAAATAAGTGTGGTAATTACAGTGGCTATATTGGCATCAAATGGCTGTTATCCTCCTACAGGATACTGGACTTATAAGAGGAACAAACATTAGAGTGATATAATGGAGAGAGAGAGAGGGAGAGAACAGAGAAAAGTAAGTTGCTGTACACATTTTGTGATACAAATTCATATTAGAGTATGAGTGTTACAGGTTTGGCTATAGCAGTAGTGCTTCAATTTTCTAGAACAAGGAGATTTGATGGAATTGGCTAGAATGAACTGATGTTGCTGGGGATGGGGTGTTGCTGCCTCCTTAGGGTAGACCAAAGAACAGTAAATATTGTATTCCTCTCCCTGCTGCTAGTAGGTGGCGGGTGCTTTCTATATTTTCTCTATTTCTTTAAGTGGTTTTTATTTGCATGTTTCTTTGTTTCCTAAAAACCATGACATAAGTGATAAGGAATCTGTGACTCACTTCTGTTACTTAATTGTTTGGGGAAGTTTGGGAAGAGTTCAAGTTTGGTAGATACATAGAACTAAACAGGTCAGAAATTTCAAACTCTCTGGAATGCTAGAGTTTCCCTACACTAGCTGGGGCTAAGGTGATAAAGATAGATTTTGATTGTTTGAGTTTTATTAATAATTCTTATGAATCATAACATTTTCAACCACATACTTTAAGCTAATCAAGTCATTGGAAAGCTCTAGGTGAAGTAAAGTTTCAGGTTCCCAAACAAGAGGCGGATAAGAGGTATGGATCAAGGGAAGGTCACATTTCCCTCCCAACCCCATGTTCCTTGCTACAAAAAAAAAAATGCTGCTATAAATATTTTCAACATTTGGTTCCTTTCCCTCTTTCTTTTATCTCTTTGAGATATGTGCCTAGTAGTGTCATCACTGCATCAAAGTACCCTGACATATGTAGTTTAGTGACAGTTGGGGTAAGTTTCAGATTGCTTTCCAGAATGGTTGGACTGATTAACAGTGCATTGCTGTACCTGTTTCCCCATAGCTTTTCCAGTAATTGTTATTTTCCTCCTTTTTGTCATATTTGTCAATTCTGGTGGCTATGAATTGCTTTAAAATTGTAATTTTTCAATAAACATTGAATTTTGTTTTAATATGAATTTCTCTTATTAGTAATTTTGAGCATTTTTTCATACATTGACTAGAAAATTGCCTTTCTTGTTTTGAAAACTGTCTCCATGGAGGAGCCAAGATGATGGAATAAAAGCAGTGACTTGCTTGAGCTCTCCCCCAAACCCCTCCAAATACCTATAAAAATGGCTCTAAACAAATTCTAAAGCAGCAGAACCCACAAAAAGACAGAGTGAAACAAATTTCCAGCCCAAGATAGCCTGTATGATTGATTGGAAAGGTATATTGCACCAGACTGGGAGAGAAGTGCAGTTTGGTGTGGGCACACAGGCAAGGCAGGCCTCAGTGAACCTGGAGCAGGCCTCAGAGCACTGAATCACAGGCAGCTGTGGTGGTTTCCAGGCTTATCAACCCACAAACACCAAAGACAACTTAGAAGGTCAGTGAGAAAAGTCTGTTTCTGCAGTGAGAGAGAGAGACACAGTTCCAGCTCCAATCCATGAATTTGGTCCTGGGGTGGAGGCTGCTTCCAGAGCTTCTGGCCCACAGACTGAGGGGGAATCAAGTGGCTGATCAGAGGGCCATTGCAGGGATCTCTCTGCTTGTGCCTGTGCTTGGATCTGGATCATAGTTCTGGGTGGCAGTCCTGGGATGAGGAGGAGTGCTGACATGGTGGAGCTTGTAGTGGCAGTGGAGAGGAAATCCTCCTCACAGTTTCAAGGCATAAAAGAGTGCTTGTGGTCACTCATAGACCTGAGCACAGCCCAGGAAAAGAGTAAACACCTCACCCCTTATCATACCACCTTGGAAGAACTGAAATTTTACAAGTCCCTAGAAGTATCTCTGAAAACAGCTGCACAAATCCCCTGAAGCTTGGGACAGTACATTCTCCACACAGGAAGCAGAGCCCTACCTTAACAAAGAGTTTATAACTCAAGTAATTGACTGAGATCATGAGCAAGCAGTGCAGAAAGACTCAGACCATAGAATCTTACTTTGGTGATAAAGAAGATCAAAACATACAACCAGAAGAAAACCAAGGTAAAGCTCCTACATCCAAAGCCTCGAAGAAAAATATGAATTGGTCCCAGGCCATGGAAGAGCTCAAAAAGGATTTTGAGAAACAAGTAAGGGAAGTAGAGGAAAAATTGAGAGTGACACAAGAAAATCATGAAAAACAAGTCAACAGCTTACTAAAGGAGACCCCAAAAAATACTGAAGAAAATAACACCTTAAAAAATAGCCTAACCCAAATGGCAAAAGAGGTCCAAAAAGCCAATGAGGAAAAGAATGCCCTAAAAAGAAAACTGTTTCCATATTTTTTGACCATTTACCTATAGGGAAATAATTCTCTTTCTTCAATAGTTGTATTAATTGCTTGTAGAGTATACTGGATTTCCCAAATATTTTTATCAGTAAAATCCACTGCAAATATTTCCTAGTTTCTCTTGTAATTCTAACTACTGATTGTATCACTGTGAAAGTTTTCAATTTTATGTTTATCAAGAAGGGAGAAATACCATAATCTATAAATTATTTTTCCAAGTACAAAGTTCATTTATTATACTTTGAGAGTAATGACTTGTGTGATTTCTTTCAAATATGACTATACAATTTCTTTCAAATACGACTATACAATTTCTTTCAAATTTGACTATACAGTTTGTGGTAGTGGATAACTGTACTTGTTTGAGGAAATAGTTGTACCTTGAATTGCTGAGAAAAATGCCAGGAGAAATAACATCACCCCTGCTCTGCCTTCACTGCTACCTCTTCACAGTCTTGATTTGAATCAAGTCATTTGAATAATACTTTTTTCTACAACTGAATTTATTGTTTATTTGTTCTTATGATAGATCATGCCCACCATTAGCCCTTTCTGCTCATCCTCCCAAGCTATTGAGGGTCAATAGAAAAAGTCAAGAAACTATGCTGACTGGGTCCACTACAAATTCATACTATCTAATTTCAATTGGTCCCTCATTGCTATCTTTTTGTCCATCTATTTACTTCCTATTACAGTTTACAAACTTCACTGATGAGGACAAATGATCACAAATTCCAGTGATCACAAATTCTAATTTAAGGATGCATTTTTCTTCCACCTATTTACTTATAATTCAACAGCTATGGAGTCACATCAGTATGGCCACTTTTTTTATCAAGAGACTTTATTTAATCAACCAGCATGTTATAATATCATAATAATCAATTTAGCATACATAAAACCATTTAGAGAAATATATTAAAGGTTTGTTCTCAAAATGATGGCTACTTTCTCTACCTTCTCTATAATTCCTCTCTCTCCTTAAACTCCACAGAGAACTTTCCCTCTCTCTCCTTGAACTCCCCACACTCTAAGTTTCACCTCTCATTTTACTCCATGAGTTCCTTCATCATTTATCCTCTAAATCTCAAACATCACTGCATCTTCACCCATACTTGTTCCCTCTGGATGAGGTAGCTCTCCTCCTTGTCAAGATTTATTCCCACACTTTTTCCTTTCATCCATTCCCTTCCTTCACCAGGACCTTATTTTCTCTCTCTCTCTCTCTCTCTTTCACTCTCTCTCTCTCTCTCTCTCTCCCCTACATTTTCTTTTTCATTCTATACTGGCTTCATTCAATCTGCCCATAAATGTGAATAAATCTTCCCTTTCCTTTAAAAAAAAATAAGTACTCCCCTTGACTTGGCTACCACTTAAATTCTCATCATGTAATATCGTTCTTCTCCAGGATGTACTCTTGACTCTTTGGACTTTCTTTACTATTCCTTTGAGTGGGGTACCTTCATCTTCTCTCTCCATCATTTTCACCTTTTTTGGTTGTGTTTCCCACTTGAATGTAAGTTCCATTAGATCAGGGCCTGTCTTGCTACATATATTTCTATTCCCAGGATTTATCCCCATGCCTGACCATAATAATTCCTTAATAAATACTTCTTGACTTGACTTAACTGTAACAGTGTTTTAGAATCTGATCCCATTTCAAGATAACAAAGGAGACAGAGTTGCTTGCTCAGTACCCCACAGACTGCTTCAGTCATGAACTATGGAGGTACCTGGGAAGTATTTTATTCACAAATAATTTGGGGGCAAAAAGGAGGAAGCCAGGATTCAGGATGGAAGGGTGGTGATCTCAATTTTGAGGTCTTTAGACTTTGGCAGACTCAAACAATTAGAATTAGTTGTACTTCTCTGAAATCCCTTTCAAAAACTCTGAAAGAGGCCAATATTTCTAGAGCATTGTTTTTATACTGATTACTAATGCAGATGAAATGAAGTAAAAATATAAGGGCTGAGTCTAAAAGACCTGATAGAGTAAGATGATTTCTCTTGCCCTTAAAGAGAATTCCTATTCCCATAGTTTTGAAATGAGAAAGCAGGTGCTGTTAATGGCTCCACTCCTTCAAAGACCTTGCTTCATTTCTTTTCTCTGAGCAGAATGGGTTAACAATGGAAAGCCCCAGTTCCTGTAGAAATGGGATGTGCCCAATTAGCATCCATTTGTCACTCACAGAGGATCTTCTTTCTCTTTGTTATTTCTCTTTTTAAAAATATTTATTATTGGGGTGGCTAGGTGGCATAGTGGATACAGCACTGGCCTTGAAGTCAGGAGGACCTAAGTTCAAGTCTGGCCTCAGACACTTGACACTTACTAGCTGTGTGACCTTGGGCAAGTCACTTAATTCTGATTGCCTCACCTACATATATGTGTGTGTGTGTATATATATATATATATATATATATATATATATATATATATGATTCATTAATTTGATGTTCTTTTTATAGATTTGAGTTCCATATTCTCTCACTTCCTTCCATCACTCCCCCACCTACTGAGAAGGCAAACGATATGATAGCCATATTGTAAAACAGCAAGAAAGAAGATAGAGTGAGAAAATTATAATTCAACTCACACTCAGAGTTCATCATTCTCTCTCTGGAGATGGATAGCATTTTTCATCATGTGTCCTCTGGAATTATCTTAGATTATTGCATTGATTATTGTGGCTAAGTCTTTCACAGTTGATCAACATTACAATATTGCTGTACACAGTATTGTACAATGATCTCCTGTTTCTTCTAACTTCACTTTGCATAAGTTCATATTGGTCTTGCCATGTTTATTTTGAAACTATCCTCCTTGTCATTTCTTATAACACAATAGTATTCCATTACAAGCACATAACACAACTTATTCATCCATACTCCAATTGATGAGAATCCATCAATTTCTAATTCACTGACACCACAAAAGGGGTGTCTATAAATATTTTGCACATATGGGTCCTTTTTCCTTTTCTTTGATTTCTTTGGGGCACTGACTGGCAATGGTATTGCTGGATCAAATGACTTGTAGTTTTATAGGTCTTTGGGCATAGTTTCAGATTGTTCTCCAGAATGGTTTATTAATGTGATCTCTCTCACACATTTATCACTGTGTGGTACCTCAGAGTTGTTTTAATTTGTATTTCTGTAATAGGTAGTGATTTAGAGTATTTTAAATAACTAGGTTTCTTCTTTGAATTTTTTTTCTGAGAACTGCCTGTTGTCAGAACATAAATGTTCCATGGATCATTTATCAATTGGGGAATTGCTCTTGGTTTTTTTTTATAAATTTGACTCATATTTGAGAAATGATCCCTTTTCCACAGAAACTTGCTATAATTTTTATGTTATTTCATTGTCTGTGGTATGTTTTTAGCAAAATTCAGTTTCCTTGATTTTTTCTTCTATTTTCATCTATTTTTGCTTTTCTTTGTCTGAGATCATTATTTCTACCCCTGCCTTTTTTCTTTACTTCTGCTGAAGCATAAGAGATTCTATTTCAGCTCCTTATTTTATTCTATGTGTCTTTTTGTTTCAAGTGTGTCTCCTGTGAATAATATATTGTTGGAATCTAGTTTCTAATCTATTATGTTATCTGCTTTCATTTTATGAGTCAGCTCATCCCATACATATTCAATTATAATTACGGTATGTTTTTCTCCATGTTATTTTCTTTCATTTATTCTTCTCTCCCACTTTTCCTCTGTCTCTCCTCAAAAGTCTATTTTGGTTTTGACCACTACCTCCCTTCATCCATCCTCTCTTCTATCATTCTACACTTCTCTTGTCCCTTTCCCCTCCAATTTCACTATTAGATAATATGGATTTATATACCCAATTGAATATGTGTGTATGTATACACACACATATACACATACGTATACACATACATGTATGTAAATATATGTATATATATATATATACACATAGGTATATTTGAAACATATTTACCTCTTTGAACCAATGCCTTTGAGAGTTCAAGCATTGCCCAGCACCCATTCATATTTGCCTCCACTGTAAAAGTTCTTCCTTGCATACTTCTTTTATATAAGAAAATTTTCCAAATTCTACCTCTCCCCCTTCTCCCATTTCATCTCTTTCTCACCCCTTCATCATTTTTTAAAATCATCCCAAAATAATTGACCCACAATCATGCCCTTTTTCTATGTGAAGTGTTTCTAACTGCCCTAATAATGATAAAGTTCTTAAGAGTTACTTGTATCATCTTCTGACATAGGTATGTAAATGGTTTAACTTAATTGGGCCCCTAATATTTTCTCTTTCCTGTTTACCTTTGTTATCCTTCTCTTGAATATTGTTTCTGAATGTCAAATTTTCTATTCAGCTCTGGTCTTTTCATCAAGAATGCTTGAAAGTCTTCTATTTCATTAAATATCCATTTTTCTCCCAAAAGATTATACTCAGTTTTATTGGGTAGGTTTTTTTTGTTACAATCCTAGCTTCTTTGCTTCCTCAATATCATATTCCAAGTCCTCTGATCCTTAAATGTGGAAACGGCTAAATCTTGTGTGATTCTAACTGTGACTTTATGATATTTGAATTGTTTCTTCCTGGCTGCTTACAAGATTTTCTCCTTGACTAGGAGGCTTTGGAATTTGGCTACAATATTCCTGGGAGTTTTCATTTCAGGATCTCTTTTAAGAGGTAATCAATGGATTCTTTCACTTTCTACTTCATTCTCTGGATCTAAGATATAGGGTCAATTTTCCTTGAAAATTTCTTCAAAGATGATGCCTAGGCTCTTTTTTATCATGGTTTTCAGATAGTCCAGTAAACCTTAAATTATCCCTCCTCAATCTATTTTTCTAGTCAGTTGTTTTTCCAAAGATATATTTTACTTTTTCTTCCATTTTTTTTTCATTTTTTGACTTGACTTTATTGTTTCTTGATATCTTATGGAGTCATTAGCTTCCACTTATCCAATTCTAATTTTTAAGTAATTATTTTCTTCAGTGAGCTTTTGTACCTCCTTTTCCATTTGGCCATCTTTTTAAGGAGTTCTTTTCTTCGATGAATTTTTGTGCCTCTTTTAACATTAGACCAATTCTGTTTTTTAAGGTGTCATTTTCCTTAGTATTTTTATGCCTCTTTTAATTATTAATTAATTAAAAGCTATTAATTCTCTTTTCATAATTTTTTTTCATCATTCTCATTTATTTCCTCATTTTTTCCTCTACCACTCTTCTCTTTAACTCACCCAGGAATTTTTGTTGAGCTTGTGTCCAACATTTTTCTTGGAGGCTTTGCCTGTAACTGTTTTCACATTGTTGTTGTCTTCTTTGTTCCTTCACCTTCCCCACCACAGTAGTAAGCTTTTTATGATCAAATTCTTTTTATTGCTGTTTTCTCATTCTCCTAGCCTATTTCTTAACTTTGAACTTTGTGTTAAAGTTGGGCTCTGCTCCCTGGGGGTGGAGAGGCATTGTCTCACACTTTAGGCTTTTTTGTGTTGCTGTATTCAGAGCTAGTTCTGGGAGTCTGCAAGTTTTTAGGGCTCTTAGGAGACATGGGGTTACTACTGTCCTGGTCTATGCTCTGGTCTTTACCCAGGAAGGGCCCTTGCTCCCCCAAAGCCACAACGGCTAGTCTTCCTTTTGGCCCTAGACCTTGACCAGAGTCCCTGCTCTCTTGCAGCTGTAAGTATGACCCAGAAATGTGTATAGGTAATAGAGTTGGAAATCAGCACTAATTGCACCCAGTTCCAGCCCAGTATAGTTCTGACCAGTTGCCTGACATCCTTATCTGACTCCTAAAGTTGCTATTGATGGCACTCTACCAGTTACCTTCAAGTCCTGCAACTAATGCTACCACAATGTGTGCTCCATGCTGTCCATTAATATCATAGACCTCTTCTACAGACCTCCTAAGTTGTCTTAGGCTGGAAAAATGTCTTACTCTTAACTTTTGTTGGCTCTGTCACTCCAAAATTCAATGTGAGGTGTTATTTTAAAGTTCTTTGGAGGGGAATATTGGGAGAGTTCCCAATGGAAACTACCTCTATTCCATCACCTTGACTCTGCCCTCTTGTTATTTAACCACATTAATCTCCCAATATTTATTCTAGAGTTACATGAAATATATTTTTGATCATTAATCTGTTTGAGTTTATGTGAGTGATAAAATTTGAGAGAAAATTAATGTGGAATAAAAGCAAGAGATGCAACTAATTGCTCCTCCTCCTATGGAAAGAGTGGAAAACTAGCCAAAAGTAATGGAATTTCTTTGAGAATTCCCAAACTCCTGGGACTCTTTTCTAAGCTAACCCAAAGTAATAACTGGGAGAATTTTTTTTTTAAAGCAGAGAAGCATATCTGAAAATATAAATTTCCTCTAGACTACTATTGTAAACTAGAAGCCCAAGAGAAAAAGGAAGAGAAGAGGGATTCACTTACATTGTGGGTCATCCTAGTATCCTCTATCACCTCCCCTATTGTGTTCGGATAACACAATAACTTTTTTATATTTAGGCTACATGGTATAAATATCTGTTACATGTGAAAGTGGAAAAGGAGAAGGTAACAAGAATTTATCATTCCTCTACTATGTAACAGGCAACATGCCAAGTCTTTACAAATATCTCATTTGATCTTCACAACAAACATGAGAGGTGGGTAATATTATTATCCTCATCTTGCAGTTAAAGAGACTGAAAGAAGCCATGAGGTTAAGTGACTTGCCAAAGTTACATATCTAGTGAATATTCAAGTATGAATTTGAACTCCAGACCCAGTGCTCTAATCACTGTGAAACCTGGATACTTCTTGTAAAATGTAATGTTTATTTTACAATCCTATATTTATCTCTCCTTTTTTAACTTCATTAGAATTAGGAATCTATATTTGGAATTTGTAAAATTTAGAGTAGAAACTCTATTTCTTTTATTGTTAACTATTTCCTTAATGTTCAACTGTTAAAATTTCTGCAATTTGGTTTCCATCTACATCATGTTATTCAAACTGCTCTTTCCAAGAACAATTATGACATTTTAATTGACAAATCCAATGAACTTTTTTCAGTTTTCACTTTTTTATCATTTCATATTTCCTTGCCTCTCTCTCCTTGTCCAAAGCTTCTGTGACATTGCTTTCTTCTCTCTATGAGAAAAGGTAAAGGCACAAGTGGATGATGAGCCTTGAAAAGGTAGAGGGCCTTTTGAGCCATGAAGGAAGATAAGGATGGGTGAAGGATGTAGAAAGGTTTTGAGCTTGAAAGATAAGAAATGAATGAATGCATCAATGGTTTCAACATTTTTAAATTTTTTAATTAATTTATTCTTATTTTTTGAAATAGTATTTTATTTTTTTCCAATTACATCCAAAGACAAATTTTAGCAATCTTTTTTTAATTGAGTTCCAAATTTTCTATTTTCCACCTAAAAATAAAATAAATAAAAGATAAAAAATTTGAGTTCCAAATTTTCTCCCTCTCTAAGATGGCAAGCAATTTAATATGTTATATGTGTGTAATAATTTAAAACATATTTACATATTTTTCATATTGTGAAAAAAGAAACAGGTCAAACCCCCCCCCACACACACACAAAATACAGTGAAAATAGTATACTTCAATCAGTATTCAGATTCCATCACTTCTTTCTCTGGATGTGGATAGCATTTTCTATCATGACTCCTTTGGAATTGTCTGAGATTATTGTATTGCTGAGAAGACCTAAGTCATTCATAGTCCGTCATCACACTATGTTGCTGATACTGTATACAATGTTCACTTGGGTTCTGTTGACATCGCTTTGAATCAGCTCACATCTTTTCAGATTTTTTGGAAATTTGCCCACTTGTCATTTCTTATACAACAATAGTATTCCATTTCATTCGTATTGTACAATTTGTTCAACCATTACCCAATTGATGGGCATCCCCTCAATTTCCAAGTCTTAGTTACCACAAAAAGAGGTGCTATAAATATTTTTGTACATGTGGGTCTTTTTCCTTTTTTATGAGCTCTTTGGAATTCAGAGTACTGGTGTTGCTGGATCAAAGGGTATTGCACTTTGGGCATAGTTCCAAATTGCTCTCCAGAATGGTTGTATCAGTGCACAATTTCATCAACAGTGCATTAGTGTCCCAATTTTATTTTTTTCTTTTTTCTGTAACAAGGCAATTGGGGTTAAGTGACTTGCTTAGGGTCACACAGTCATGTCTCAAATTTTCAACATCCTTTCCAACATTTATCATTTTCATTTTCTGTCATATTAGCCAATCTAATAGTTATGGGGTAGTACCTCAGAGTTGTTTAAATTTGCATTTCTTTAATCAATAGTAACTTAGAGCATTTCTTCATATGATTATAGATAATTTTGATTTCTTCATCTGAAAACTACCTGTTCTTAACCTCTAGCCACTTATCAATTGGGTAATGGTTTGTATTCTTGTAAATTTGACTCCATTTTCTATATATTTGAGAAATGAGGCCTTTATCAGATACACTTACTGTAAAGATTGTTTCTAAGCCTTCTGCTTTTCTTCTAAACTCAGTTGCACTGATTTTGTTTGTGCACAAACTTTTTAATTTAATATAATCAAAATTATCCATTTTACATTTTGTAATGTTCTCTGTCTCTTGTTTGGTCATAAATTCTTTCCCTCATCATAGATCTGACAGGTAAACTATTCCATACTCCCCTAATTTGCTTATGGTATCATCCTTTATGACTAAATCATATGTCCATTTTGACCTTGTCTTGGTATATGGTGTAAGATATTGGTCTATACCTAGTTTCTGGCATATTGTTTTCCAGTTTTCCCAGAAGTTTTTGTCAAATACTGAGTTCTTAACCCAGAAGACGGGGTCTTTGGGTTTGTCAAATACTAGGTTATTATGGTCATTTACAGTTGTGTCTTGTTTACTTAATCTTTTTCACTGATCCACACTTTATTTCTTAGGCAATACCAAATTGTTTTTGATAATTACCATTTTATAATATAGTTTGAGATCTGGTATGGCTAAGCCACTTTCCTTTGTATTTTTTTTCCATTAATTCCCTTGATATTCTAAACCTTTTGTTCTTCTAGATGAATTTCGTTATGATTTTTTTAGCTCTGTTAAACAATTTTTGGTAGTTTGATTGGCATGACATTGAATAAGTAAATTAAGTAGATAGATTTCTAATTCTTATTTTATTGGCTCAACCTATGCATAAGCAATTAATTCCAGCTGTTTAGATTTGACTTTATTTCTGTGGGGGAAAAAATGTTTTGTAATTGTGTTCATGTAGTTCCTGGGTTTGTGTTGGCAAAATTCCAAAGTCTTTTATATTTTCTACAGTTATTTTAACTGGAATTTTTCTTTCTATCTCTTGCTGCTGGACTTTGTTGGTAATATATAGAAATGCTCATGATTTATGTGGGTTTATTTTATATCCTGCAATTTTGCTAAAGATGTTAATTATTTCAAGTAGTTTTTTATTGATTCACTAGGATTATCTAAATATACTACTATATCATCCGCAAAGACTGATAATTTTGTTTCCTCATTGCCTATTCTAGTTTCTTGAATTTCCTTTTCTTCTATTATTGCTATGGTTGGCATGTCTAGCACAATATTGAATAATAGTAGTGATAATGAGTGTCCTTCCTTCACCCCTGGTCTTATTAGGAAAGTTTCTAGCTTATTCCCATCACCGATAATGCTTTTTAATGACTTTAGATAGATACTAATCATTTTAAGGCAAGCTCCATATATTCCTATGTTCTCTTGTGTTTTTAATAGGAATTTATGCTGTATTTTGTCAAATGCTTTTTCTGCATTTATTGAGATAATCATATATTTATTGTTAGTTTTGTTATCAATATGATCAATGATGCTCAAAGTTTTTTCTAATATTGATACAGCCCAGCATTCCTGTATAAATCTCACCTGGTCATAGTGTATGATCCTTGTGATACATTGCTGTAATCTCCTTCCTAGTATTTTATTTAAAATTTTTGCAAAATTTTTGGTCTATAATTTCTCCATTTTGGCTCTTCCTGGTTTAGATATCAGCAAGATATTTGTGTCATAAAAGGATATGGTAGGACTCCTTCATCTGTTTTTCTAAATAGTTTATATAGTATTGGAACTAATTGTTCTTTAAATTTTTGGTAAAATTCTAGTTTGGCCCTGGGAGTTTTTTCCTATGGAGCTCATTTATGGTTTGTTCATCTTGTTTTTCTAAGATGGATTTACTTTAATATTTTATTTCCTCTTGTGTTAATCTGGGCAATTTATATTTTCATAAATATTCATCAACTTCACTTAGATTGTCACATTTATTGGCATATAATTGAGCAAAATATTTCCTAATAATTGCTTTAATTTCCTTTTCATTGGTGGTGAATTCACCCTTTTCATTTTTGATACTGGTAATTTTGTTTTCTTTCTTTTTGTTAACCAAATTAATCAATTGTTTATCTATCTTTTTTTCATAAAAAGAGCTCCTAATTTTATTTATTAGCTCAATAGTTTACTTACTTTCAAATCTATTAATCTCACCTTTAGTTTTCTGGATTTCTAATTTGGTGTTTAATTGATGATTTTTAATTTGTTCTTTTTCTAGTTTTTTTTAGTTGTATGCCCAATTCAGTGATCTGTTCTTTATTTTATTGATGTAAGAATTTAGAGAAATAAAATTTCCCCTAAGTACTATTTTGCCCAGATCCCATAAATTTTGGTATGTTGTCTCATTCTTGTCATTCTCTTTAGTGAAATTATTGATTGTTTCCATGATTTGTTTGTTGACCTATTTATTCTTTAGTATTGAATTATTTACTTTCCAATTAATTTTTCATTTATCTTTCCACTTTACTTTATTGAATAGAATTTTATTGCATTATGATCTGAAAAGAATGCATTTAATATTTCTGCTTTTCTACATTTGATTTTGAGGTTTTTATGCCCTGTTATATTATCAATTTTTGTATATGTCATGTACCACTGAGAAAAAGATATGTTCTTTTTTTATCCCCATTCTATTTTCTCCAGACATCTATCATATCTAACTTTTTAAAAATTCTATTCACCTTCTTCTTTATTTTTTGGTTAGATTTATCTACTTCTGAGAGGGGAAGGTTGAGGTCCCCCACTGGAGTAGTTTTGCTATATCCTCCTGCAACTCATTTAACTTCTTTAAAAACTTGGTATACCACTTGGTATGTAAATGTTTAGTATTGATATTACCTCATTGTTTATGGTACCTTTTAGCAAGATGTATTTTCCTTCTTTATCTATTTTAAGTAGATCTATTTTTGCTTTTGCTTTGTCTGAGTTCATTATTTCTACCTGTTTTTTTTCCACTTCAACTGAAGCATAATAGATTCTGTTTCAACCCCTTACCTTGACTCTGTGTGTGTCTCTCTCTGATTCAAGTGTATTTCCTCTTCCCATTCACATTTACAGCTATGATTATTGTGTATTTCCTTCCATTCTATTTTTCTTTTTGTTTATCATTCTCTCTCTCCTTTCACCTTTTCTTTCCTCACAGTGTTTTGTTTCTGACCACTGCTTTCCCTAATCTACCCTCCCTTCTGTCAGTCCCCACTCCTTTCTTAACTGCCACCCCTCCTACTTCCCTGTAGGATAAGATAGATTTCTGTACCTGAGTGTGGATGTCATTCCCTCTTTGAGCCAATTCCAATGAAGTAAGGTTCAAGTGAAACACGTCTCCCACTTTCCCATCTTCCCCTCCACTGTAATAGATCTTTTTGGTCTCTTCATGTAAAATAATTTACTCCATTCTACCTCTCCCTTCCTTCTGCTCCTAGTGTAATCCTCTTTCTCATGTCTTTTTGGTATCACCCCCTCAAAGTCATCTTATACCTGCATTTTCTGTCTATGTATATTCCTTCTAACTGCACTACAGGTGATACAGTTCTTAAGATTATAAGTATCATCTTCCCGTGTAGGAATGTAAACAATTTAGCCTTATTGAATCCCATATGTTTTCTTTTTCCTTTTTTCCTCTTTATGCTTTTTGAATCTTGAAATTGAAAATCAAGATTTTTGTTTAGCTCTGGTCTTTTCATCAGGAAAACTTGAAAGTCTTCTATTTCATTGAATGACCTGACTTTTCTCCCTGAGGGATTATGCTCAATTTTACTGGATACATGATTCTTGGTTGTAATTCTAGCTCCTTTGTCTTCTGAAATATCATATTCCATGCCTACAGTCCTTTAATATTGAAACTGTTAAATCCTGTGTAATTATAAATGTGGCTCCCCAATATTTAAATTGTTTCTTTTCTGGATGCTTGCAATTTTTTTCCTTGACCTGAGAGTTCTAGAATTTGGCTATTGTATTCCCAGGAGTTTTCATTTTGGGATCACTTTCAGGAGGTGATAGGTGGATTCTTTCAATATCTGTTATACACTCTGGTTCTAGGATATCAGACAACTTTTCTTTGTTAATTTCTTGAAGTATTATGTCTAGCTCCTTTTTTTTGATAATCATTTTCGGACAGTCCAATAATTTTTAAATTATCTCTCCTAGATCTATTTTCCAGGTCAGTTGTTTTTCTAATGATATATTTCACATTGTTTTTTATTTTTTCATTCTTTTGATTTTGTTTGATTGATGACTAATGGAACCATCACCTTCCATTTGTCTAATTCTAATTCTTAAAGAGTTATTTTCTTCAGTAAGTTTTTTTTTTACCTCCTTTTCCATTTGGCCAACTCTCCTTTTTAGGGAGATATTTTCTTTAGTAAATTTTTGTGCATGTGTTTCCATTTTTGTGCTTCCTTTATCAAACTGTATACTTTTTTGCCATGATTCTCTTGCATCACTGTCATTTCTTTTCCCAATTTTTCTTGTATTTCTCTTGTTTGATTTTAAAACTCCTTTTTGAGCTTCTCTAGGAGTTCTTTTGGGGGCTGCAGGAGATGGCATGAGGGACTACCTGTTTGCCTGCTGCTGCAGCAGAACCTGCAGTTCAGTGCCTCCTACTAGCTTACTGAGGCAAGGCCTCCTGTTAGCTTGCCAGGCCCCTGCCTGACCTGGACTGCACTCCCTTTTTACCTTAGTGAGACAAACCTTTCTTGATGCACTTTCAAGTTTCTGGGTTAGAAAATGTTTCACCCCATCTTTGTTGGTTCTGTTGTTCCAGAATTTATTTTGAGATGCCATTTTGTAACTGGAAAATATAGGAGAGTTCAGGCAATTTCCTGCTTACTCCTCCATCTTGGATCCCAGAAGTCCTCTGGTGTCAATATTCTTTTTTTTTTTTTCAGCCAAAGACAAGGTTTATTAGAACATCCATCATATTGGGCAGACACTTAAGGAGTCCAAACATGAGTAAGCAGTGGCTAGATTATAAGAATCCTAGCAGTGGCTAGATTACAAGAATCCCAGCAGTGGCTAGATTACAAGAATCCCAGCAGTGGCTAGATTTTAAGAATCTAAGCATCTTAATGGATACCAAGATGGACCTTATATACAGAAAGACTATGGGAGGGATCTAAGAGTGACTAGTATATAAGGTAATAGAATTCCAGGGACCTGGACCACATGGCCAGAGGAGAATGGAGCCTAGCTAGGATTAAGGGTGGGAAATGGCCAGGGGCTGTAAGGAGATAAGACAATGGAAGACCAGCCTAGGTTAACAGAATTGGGTATAGCCGCAATGAAAGGCCAGTTGATGGGATTATAGCTTCAGGGGAATGCCAGAGACTTGGCCATGTGGGAAAGTCCAGGGTTTTCCTTTCTGGGGCCCAGACCCTAACCCCATCATTCCCCCCTCAAACAAATGGGACCCAAATTCTTTTGGAGTAAGTGGCAAAAGTCTCAGCTTCTGAAACTGCTTCCTGCTGGCAAGGGGCATAGAGCTGTCCCTGTCTTGAGGGGGTCTCAAAGAGGAGGTTGACTGGAACTGAGCACAGGCTGCATCCAGGGAATGATGGGGGGACATTGGCTGGTACTCGTTGTTTGCCCAACTGTAGGTGAATGGCCCATAGTCTGGAAGACATAAATCCGACATAAAAAACTGCAGGGCCCAGATATAAAGCAGGGACTAAATTTAAGGCCCAACTTTGAAAAGATAAAACAGCCTTAGCTCTGTTTGAATTCAGATCATTCAGTTTTCCAACCATGCAGTATCAAATCCACCTCATAGCCAGACTCAGGAATAGACAGGTGGGTAACATTCCTTTTCAAAGGAACATAATGGGGAAACTGAGCCAGAGGATCCCATCTTAGACTGAGGCTGAAATTATCCTCTCAGTTTTTCCCATTGTTGACTTCCCACCAGTATCACCTTCTCTGAGTAGCTTGTGTCATTTCTCTCAGATGGTGGATTATTGATTATCGTTGGATTATGACCCATCAGACAACTCAGAATAAAATCCTATGAGCTTTTACTTCAAACAGTAAGTTTTACTAATCACAGCTTAGGAAAAACTTTTCCAGGATTTACATCTCAAACTTAAATTTGTACTGGTGTAAAAAGCCAATCATTAGAAATTTCTATACACTTGCAAATTCTCATAAAGCCATACATAACCCAAACAAACTTTTTGGTTAGTTTACACATTAAAACAATAACCAACAATAGTTAAATTATATTAGCAGTAACCAAATTATGAAAAGTTGCTTGACATAACTTATACAGAAAGTTCGCCAATTTGAAACTTGAAACAAGCCCATTATCAATCAAGTGACTTCAGTTTTGTTAAACGCACTTCCAAATTACTTTACACAGAGAATCAACATCTCATCCTTAACAGTTAAAACTACAAATTTAAAAGAGCATGCTTACTCAAGTTCGGAGGCCAGCTTCTTTACCTTGAGCAGGATGTACTGAACCTGGTGATGCTTCCAGGCAAAGGTTGCCCCAGAGCCGAAGACCATTGCCAGTGGGGCTCATACTGTAGCTGCTGCCCCTCCCCCCTCCTTCCTTTCCCAGGTGGGGGAGGATGAAATCAAAGGTCTTTCAAACCTCCCTATAATCAATCACAAAACCTCCAGAATCTGCCAAGATATTTTAGCTATTCTAACTTCCCTGTAGCCTCCATGAAGGAGGATTCAGAGGTGCAGAGGGAAGGGAGTAAGTAAACTTCAGGGAACCAAAAAGCAACTGCAGTTTTCCCCAATTCCCTCCTGCTGAGGGAATTAACAGACACGCTTCTGGATAGGACATCCGTCCTTGTCCTCTATGCTGTGGAAGGTGTACCCAGGTCCATGGCCTTGAACTGACCCAGTGGACCAAGAGCCTGAGAGCATTAGGCTGAGTGGGAGACAGCCTCGTAACTGCCAGAAAAGCACCTCCAAGCCTTGGTGCTTGGAGAGCGACCCCAACTGCAGAGCAAGAAAGGGAGGGAGAGGAGGCTTACACACCTTCCAGTCTTGGCTGCAGAAGAACTTGGGGTTAGTCAGTTTCCCAACATGGGCCACCAAAATGATGTGGTTTAGGGGTTCAGGGGTGCTGGGACCCCAAAATCACAACACATGGGTCCTGCTTGAAAGAATTTGACCCAAGCCTTCTTTCAGCCAAAGACAAGGTTTATTAGAACATCCTTATATTGGGCAGACTCTTAAGGAGTCCGAACATGAGTAAGCAGTGGCTAGATTATAAGAATCTAAGCCATGGCTAGATTACAAAAGTCCCAGCAGTGGCTAGATTTTAAGAGTCTAAGCCTGGTGTCAATATTCTTAAAAGTTGAGGTCATCAGACAAAAAAAAGTGTGGGTTTGGAGTGAGATTGAATTGGCATAAGTGTACCTCCTTTACTGGTTCATCCTCTTCATTCCACACCCTAACTATGGATATTTCCCATATCTCTGTCCTAGACCTTTTTGTGAGTCTCTGCACTGTCTCCTTTGTGTTTGTTTACCACTTCACATCTCAATAATGGCATCTTGCTTTTCAACTACCTAACCCTGCCTTCTAGTGGATATAGTGGCTTCTTCTGGTATGTGTAGTAAGATAACACTGTATGGAGGCAGAAGAATCAGAAAAAAGGAAAATTATTTTTCCCTATTCTGCCTGTTGTACTCTCCAAAAAGTGAAAGGGAAAATGTGAAGGGAAAACTCCAGAGGTGAGTTCTTTCTTTTTCTCTGGCTCTCTTTTCAATTATCTTTTATATAGGCCCAAGGGTCATAATTCTTCCTCTTGCCCAAACACTAAATATTTACTATATAGTGTCAGATGCTTTCATTTAATAACCAAGAGCCTGTAATTCTCTCAAGATGTTTAATTAACTGCTTCACACTTTGGTGTTTCATTGATGAAAAACTCCTTAACACCTCTGTATAACTCTTTTAAATAATCATCATGTATTTTGTTTTCCTAGTTCTGCTTCTCACACTTTTCTGTATTCTTCATATTTATAATTTCTTATAGTGAAATAATATTGTATGACTTTCATAGATCACATTTTGTTTTGCCATACCCTAACCAATGAACATCATTTGCAGTTCTTCTAGTACAAAAAAAAAATATTGCCTACTTTGGCCCTTTAAGATTTTTTTAACCTCCTTACAGTACCTAGGAGTTGAGTCTATGGGTTAAAGTATGAAATTTTGGTAACTTTCTTAGCACAATTTTCAATTGCTTTTCGGAATTTTTCAGACCAATTATAGCTCCACACAATGCATTAGTGTGTCTGTCTTTCCATAACCCCTGCAACAATGACTATTCCCATCTTTGCCCATTTGATAGGTGTGAGGTGAAATATCAGGGTTATTTTGATTTGCATTTCAACTATTATTAGTGATTTGGAGTAACCTTTCATACTGTCACTAGTAGTTTGCAATTCTTTTATCTCTATTATCTTTCTTCAAAAATTTTAATACTTTTTTTCTGGACCTTTCCTTCATCCTCCTTGCATTTTACCTTATATTATGCTTATTTGTATATATGCTATATCGTTCCATTATAAGTTAAGCTTTTGGAGAAACTATTTTCCTTGGACACTGCAGGTACTTGTTAAAGGTTTATTCAATGTTATATAATTTTTAAAAGTTTTATTCATCCTACCTTTCTACTTCACAGTCGTTTCTAGACGTATCTGCTTCAAGTCTCCCCAGTGAACCTTCTTTTACAACAGCCGCAACAGCATCAACAACTAAGTAGCAGTCAAGCAGAAACAAATTAGCACATAAGAAATGAATGATAGCATATGCAGCATTTAGCACCCATAGTCCCTCCTTTTTCCTTGAAGAGAGGCAGATTCATTTCTTCATCTCTTCTCTAAGGAGCTAGACTGGTGATTGTTTATTGAGTATTTTAAATTTGATCTATAAAAAATATTCATTTTTCTAATGTAAGGAATTGAGTCTTTCACTCAACTTGTTCACAAAAAAAGGGATGAGATAATAAGGTGACAATCTAGCTATAAAAATTTAGCCAAGCTAAGTGATCCCTTTAGGAGGTAAGAATCATTGGCTATAGGTCATTGTGGCTCCTCAACACATTTGCATGTGACTATTTTTAGTGTTTTGAAAGTTATTGTTCACAAAATTATAAATCAAAAACAGTTTTTTGTTGCTGTTTGTCCTTTGTTCTGGTTCTTGAAGGGGACCATGATATCAGGGAGGTGATGCCATGATATGCAAGTGAATTGGATTTAAGTGAGGGAGGGCTATGCAAAGTGACCAGCCTCACTTTCTCCTCTGCAGCCATCTGAGTGCAGTGTCAAGACATAGATCAGGATGACTGTAGGCAGCCCTGGATGCATTGGGAGATCTTGGCCTTTTCAAGTTAAGGTCTTTAACAGGTCTCAGTTTGACTGAGGCAGTGCACATTCAATGACTAAGGTTTAATAAGAATTGAGGCAGAAAATGGCCTCTTTGCCTAGTCAAAAATTAAAAATATTTTTTTAAAAGAAAATCAATCTTGGGGACAGCTAGGTAGTGCAGTGGATAAAGCACTAGCTCTGGAGTCAGGAGGACCTAAGTTCAAATCCAGTCACGGACACTAGTTGTGTGACCCTGGGCAAGTCACTTAACCCCATTGCCTAGCCCCCCAAAAAAAATCAATCATGGAGGGGAAGAACTTCAGGATTTCTGACCAAAACAGAAACAGTTGCTATTTACATTCATTCTGAGCCAATCAGGTCCCAAACCAAGATCAAGTGGGGCTTGGCCTGGGACCTATGGTTGACCAATCAATGAGAGCCAGAGTGATTTGGTTACCTTAAATCCTGAGGGAAAGGAAAAGAAGGGGAGGGAAGGGAAGGGAAGGAAAGGAAAGGAGAGGGGAGGGGAGGGAAAGAAAAGAGAAGGGAAGGAGAGGGAGAAAGAGAAAGAAAGAAAAAAAGAAAAAGAGAGAAAGAAAGAAAGAAAAGAGAGAAATAAATAAAGAAAAAGAGAGAAAGAAAGAAGGAAAGAAAGAAAGAGAGAAAGAAAAGGAA